>NW_028318934.1:395000-537467 GCF_062004578.1 Staurois parvus
CCCCGCCCATGTCAGAGGAAATCCCGGCTTCGTGCATTTGAATGGAGGGGGCAGAGTCTCATATGACGCAACCTGCTGGGGCCGGGCGGGCAGACAGACGGGGCGATTATCCAGCAATGCTGCAACCTGCAGTCATGTCGCTCCACCAGATCCGGTGAGGTGGGTTGGTTGGGGGACTTATGCTGCTGCTTTCTGATTGGAGGGAATGGAAGGAAGCGACTGATGTCACCAGATATACGCTGCTACGGACCTAGGAACGCCAGACCGACAGGCGCTTTGATATTTGCATAGCTCCTCCCACCTCTTACATCATAAGAGATTGGGAGGAGGGGATTTTTCTAGGAGGGGAAATTTGTTGGAATTGTGTTGGGGGGGAGAGGATTTGTGCTGGGGGGGGGGAATTTTGAGTGTTTGTGTTAGAAAAGTCAATATGGCATGGGGGTGGGGATTTGTGCTAGGAGGGGAAGGTTGTTTTTTTTTGGGGGGGGGGGGAATTTGTGGTAGCATGGGGAATTGGGGGAGGGGACATTTGAGGGGCAGAGGATTTGTGTTAGGAGGGGAACTTTGTGGGTGTGGGGTTTGTTGATATGCCTAAAGGGTTGTGCTAGGATAAGGGATTGGGGGAGGGGAAATTGTGCTGGGAGAGGGGATTTGGAGTGGGGGGGGATTTGTGCTCAGTCAGAGGGGAAATTTGAGGGGCAGAGGATTTGCGCTAGGAGGGGTATTTTTTATTGGGGGGAGGGGGATTCGTGCTCGGAGGGGAGAAGCGGTGATCATTGGACGACGCTCCATTCAAACATTGGGATGGCGGGGGTCTTTCCTGAGTAATAACGCGGTCTCATCCTCAATAATTAACTTCCAACATAATCTGGAATTGGTGGTGGGATTGGAGGTGAGATGAAGGTTAAGCTGTGGCGGGATTGGAGGTGAGATGGAGGTTAAGCTGTGGCGGGATTGGAGGTGAGATGGAGGTTAAGCTGTGGCGGGATTGGAGGTGAGATGGAGGTTAAGCTGTGGCGGGATTGGAGGTGAGATGGAGGTTAAGCTGTGGCGGGATTGGAGGTGAGATGGAGGTTAAGCTGTGGCGGGATTGGAGGTGAGATGGAGGTTAAGCTGTGGCGGGATTGGAGGTGAGATGATGGTTAAGCTGTTTCGGGATTGGAGGTGAGATGAAGGTTAAGCTGTTTCGGGATTGGAGGTGAGATGAAGGTTAAGCTGTTTCGGGATTGGAGGTGAGATGGAGGTTAAGCTGTGGCAGGATTGGAGGTGAGATGGAGGTTAAGCTGTGGCGGGATTGGAGGTGAGATGGAGGTTAAGCTGTGGCGGGATTGGAGGTGAGATGGAGGTTAAGCTGTGGCGGGATTGGAGGTGAGATGGAGGTTAAGCTGTGGCGGGATTGGAGGTGAGATGGAGGTTAAGCTGTGGCGGGATTGGAGGTGAGATGATGGTTAAGCTGTTTCGGGATTGGAGGTGAGATGAAGGTTAAGCTGTTTCGGGATTGGAGGTGAGATGAAGGTTAAGCTGTTTCGGGATTGGAGGTGAGATGGAGGTTAAGCTGTGGCAGGATTGGAGGTGAGATGGAGGTTAAGCTGTGGCGGGATTGGAGGTGAGATGAAGGTTAAGCTGTGGCGGGATTGGAGGTGAGATGGAGGTTAAACTGTGGCGGGATTGGAGGTGAGATGGAGGTTAAGCTGTGGCGGGATTGGAGGTGAGATGGAGGTTAAGCTGCGGCGGGATTGAAGGTGAGATGGAGGTTAAGCTGTGGCGGGATTGGAGGTGAGATGATGGTTAAGCTGTTTCGGGATTGGAGGTGAGATGAAGGTTAAGCTGTTTCGGGATTGGAGGTGAGATGAAGGTTAAGCTGTGGCGGGATTGGAGGTGAGATGATGGTTAAGCTGTAAGTAGCGCCATGAATCCATATAATGGCCTCTCTAGACGGCACTGAGAGCCGGAGAAGAACAATAGACCCATGCGAGGTTAAGTAACAAACGGAGAACGGAGTGTTGGAAGGTTCTGCTCGATACCTAAAGGATGTGAATTCAAGCAGCTCGACGCTTATTTTAAGGTGTAGGCTTAAGCTGGCCACATGTGTCTACTTGGCCAAGCGGTCAAACTTTTGATTCCATTTATGGTGCAGCCAATAAAGCTACCAAAGACCTAAACCATCAGTTCTGAGGAAATTGGTATCATTTTTTTCCACTTCATTTCCATTTCAGTAAACTGTATTGCAGTTGTCAACTAGTTGCCCAGTTTGGACTTCACAATGGTCCAAATTCTGGTGGTCATGCCCCAAAGCAACTCAATTCTGGACAAGGCATGATCAGGTCAGACTTGAACATCTCACTATCTTGCAACCCCTGGGAAGTCCTACTGAACAAACCAATCCCAACTTTAACCCCCAGAGGAAAGTAGTGGGGTTTGTTTCTTGCAGCT
The DNA here is from genome assembly GCF_062004578.1 of Staurois parvus. Taxonomy (NCBI): domain Eukaryota; kingdom Metazoa; phylum Chordata; class Amphibia; order Anura; family Ranidae; genus Staurois; species Staurois parvus. The sequence continues at coordinate 397,434 of NW_028318934.1, forward strand.
CGGCAAATGCTGGCTAGAGCCTGAAGACAGCCATGCCCCAACTTCAGAGGTTCAGAAAAGGCTAATGGGGACCATAGTCCTCAGTAGCCATCAAGGATTGAAGCATCTCGTTGACCACGGTCCCCAGTAGCCTTCAAGGATTGAAGCATTTAATTGACCACGGTCCCCAGTAGCCTTCAAGGATTGAAGCTTCTCATGGACCATGGTCCCCAGTAGCCTGCAAGGATTGAAGCTTCTCATGGACCACGGTCCCCAGTAGCCTTCAAGGATTGAAGCATCTCATTGACCATGGTCCCCAGTAGCCTTCAAGGATTGAAGCATCTCATGGACCACGGTCCCCAGTAGCCTTCAAGGATTGAAGCTTCTCATTGACCACGGTCCCCAGTAGCCTTCAAGGATTGAAGCATCTCATTGACCACGGTCCCCAGTAGCCTTCAAGGATTGAAGCATCTCATTGACCACGGTCCCCAGTAGCCTTCAAGGATTGAAGCATCTCATGGACCACGGTCCCCAGTAGCCTTCAAGGATTGAAGCTTCTCATGGACCATGGTCCCCAGTAGCCTTCAAGGATTGAAGCTTCTCATGGACCACGGTCCCCAGTAGCCTTCAAGGATTGAAGCTTCTCATGGACCATGGTCCCCAGTAGCCTTCAAGGATTGAAGCTTCTCATGGACCATGGTCCCCAGTAGCCTTCCAGAATTGAAGCATCTCATTGACCATGATCCCCATTAGCCTTTCCCTTTGTATGGCTCCAGTCACACCGCACCCGCACCAAAAAGGTTCCTTTTTTTTGGTCCACACTAGAATTGGATCGCACGGGTATTCACACCTATGCCATCCGATTCTGCACATCACACCGCATTTTGGGGTGTTTTTAACTTAACATTGCATGTAACACATTCAGGTACGACTTTCATGCAACTTTTGAGGGATAACATTGAAGTCTATGGCCCTCAAGTTCCATGAAAGTTGGAACAAAGCAGTGCAGGAACTACTCTGAAGTCACACATATATGAATGGTTATCACTGGAAAACACTGGGTACGACTTGTCATGTGACTTTGAGGTCCAACGTTGTTTTGCCAAGTCGCACAGGTATAAATGGGGCCTAGGTCTCCAGGCAAATATAGAAGATACAAATGAATGCAACTTTGTTGTCATTGATACATTGTTGCATGGATTTATTTTTTTCTAGGTGAATGCGGTGTAAGGTGTATGACACAAAAGTGCAGCTTTGGATGGGTGCGACTTGGATGTGACTTGTCCCTCTGCAAAGTCAGACCCTCTCTTGCACCACTGTTGCATGTAACACATTCAGGAACAACTTTTCATGCAACTTTAGAGTAATAACATTGAAGTCTATGGCCCTCAAGTTCCATAAAAGTCGGACCAAAGCAGTGCCGGAACTACTCTGAAGTCACTGCGACTTGAAGTCGCACATATATGAACAGTTATCATTGGAAAACATGGGGTGGGGCTCATCAGGCGACTTTAAGGTCCAACATCGCCTTGCCAAGTTGCACGACTGTGAATGGGGTCGAAGTATCTGAATTTGACTTTTTTATCAGTCAAGTATAGTCTGTTGTACAGCAGAGCTCAGAAAGGGAGAAGAAGAAGTTCCTCAAGAAGCCACACAATGTGTTGCAGTGCAAGGTACATGCTGATGGGAGGAGAGAGCAGAGAGATGAGCTCATCAGTCTGCTTCTTCTCCCTTTACTATCTGTTCCCAAGGTGGGGGAGAAGGAGAGATGTGAAAGTGAAGCAAAGATCAGCTCCCCTTCCCTGCTAGGCGTGGCAGAGCAGTGTAAATCTCAGGACTGGATGGTCACAGGTATAACTCGGCCCCCCTATGTATTTTATCTGTGTATTTAGCGGTTTGCCTGGAGTTCAGCTTTAAGGGCCGCATGGTCGCTGGCTTACATCTCTGTGGCAGCTGAATGGTCAAGGGCACCTCGGCCTGTGCGCTCTGCAGGGACGGGGCAATTGCTGCGTAGGAGCGCCGGAGAGACCGCAGAGGGTTCTGGGGGGCACAAGAGGAAGGAGGGCCGCCTAAACCGCAGACAGCTGCTGAACAGCTGGGATCCCAGATACCCACTCGAAACGTTGGCAGGCGATGAGACGCGCGGCATCCTATTTATAAATCAGGGACGCCGGTGCCGGGTAGCGTTTTGTGGGACCGCAGCTGTGTGTAGGAACGTCCTTCATGTTGGCGGTGCGATGCTCTGCAGAGCTCCAGGAAGTGATCTGCTGTCTGTTGGGCAGACGATAGAAAAGAATTGTTCTGGCTCGGCCGAGTCCAGGTGCAGCTCTGAGATCCGTCCAAGAAGGAGATTTCTGTTCTTCTAGAGATATTGTAAGACGCTGAGATGCCGCAATAATTCACTGCAGCCAATTAAAACATTCCCTGCTGCGGGTGGGAGGAGGGGGGGGGTGCAGGTATTTGGACATTGTCCATAGCTGCCACCCAAATACATTATTCTTGGGAGGATTCCCAACACTACATCATGCTACTGAGTTCACCGAGTATGGAGAGCTCCTTCTCCGCCATGGGGGTGTCACGGAGTATGGAGAGCTCCTTCATTGCCATGGGGGTGTCACGGAGTATGGAGAGCTCCTTCTCCGCCATGGGGGTGTCACGAAGTATGGAGAGCTCCTTCTCCGCCATGGGGGTGTCACGGAGTATGAAGAGCTCCTTCTCCACACTATGGGGGGTGTCACGGAGTATAGAGAGCTCCTTCTCTACCATGGGGGTGTCACGGAGTATGGAGAGCTCCTTCTCCGCCGTGGGGGTGTCACGGAGTATGGAGAGCTCCTTCTCCGCCGTGGGGGTGTCACGGAGTATGGAGAGCTCCTTCTCCGCCGTGGGGGTGTCACGGAGTATGGAGAGCTCCTTCTCCGCCATGGGGGTGTCACGGAGTATGGAGAGCTCCTTCTCCGCCATGGGGGTGTCACGGAGTATGGAGAGCTCCTTCTCCGCCATGGGGGTGTCACGGAGTATGGAGAGCTCCTTCTCCACACTATGGGGGTGTCACGAAGTATGGAGAGCTCCTTCTCCACACTATGGGGGGTGTCATGGAATATGGAGAGCTCCTTCTCCACACTATGGGGGGTGTCATGGAATATGGAGAGCTCCTTCTCCACACTATGGGGGGTATCATGAAGTATAGAGAGCTCCTTCTCCGCCATGGGGGGTGTCACGGAGTATGGAGAGTTCCTTCTCAGCCATGGGGGTGTCACGGAGTATGGAGAGTTCCTTCTCCGCCATGGGGGTGTCACGGAGTATGGAGAGTTCCTTCTCCGCCATGGGGGTGTCACGGAGTATGGAGAGCTCCTTCTCCGCCATGGGGGTGTCACGGAGTATGGAGAGCTCCTTATCCGCCATGGGGGTGTCACGGAGTATAGAGAGCTCTTTCTCCACACCATGGGGGTGTCACAGAGTATGGAGAGCTCCTTCTCCACACCATGGGGGATATCACGGAGTATGGAGAGCTCCTTCTCCGCCCTGGGGGTGTCACGGAGTATGGAGAGCTCCTTTTCCGCCATGGGGGGTATCACGGAGTATGGAGAGCTCCTTCTCCACACTATGGGGGTGTCACGGAGTATGGAGAGCTCCTTCTCCACACTATGGGGGTGTCACGGAGTATGGAGAGCTCCTTCTCCACACTATGGGGGTGTCACGGAGTATGGAGAGCTCCTTCTCCACACCATGGGGGGTATCACGGAGTATGGAGAGCTCCTTCTCCGCACCATGGGGGGTATCACGGAGTATGGAGAGCTCCTTCTCCACACTATGGGGGTGTCACGGAGTATGGAGAGCTCCTTCTCCACACTATGGGGGTGTCACGGAGTATGGAGAGCTCCTTCTCCACACTATGGGGGTGTCACGGAGTATGGAGAGCTCCTTCTCCGCACCATGGGGGGTATCACGGAGTATGGAGAGCTCCTTCTCCGCCATGGGGGTGGAATTTGTTTCTTTGCTGGCAGACGGGGGGGGGGGGGGGGGTTCTCGACCTTACTGAGACCAGGACCTGGATAATTCTTCCAAAACCTTCCACACCCCGATAATAAAATAAATCTTGTACTCCCACAATAGAAATATGGGAACAGACAGGGGCGGACTGACCATTTGGAAACTTGGGCACTGCCCGAGGGCCTGGGGTCAGTAGGGGGCCCCATGAGATGCCCCTGGTACCTTTTTCATAGGCTTTTTTGAGTTTGGCCAAGGACACAGGGGCCCCACGATCCCCTATTGCCCGGGGGCCCCATGAGTTGTCAGTCCGCCCGAGAACAGAGAACATATTGAAGTACTGGAAGGGTCTGGATGGGGTGGGGTGTCACTGTGCGGAGGATGGGGGTTGTGGAGGGCACTTGGTGGCTCTGTAGGGGAAGAGATCTCTCCAGAAGGCTGCTGGCTTTTCCAGGGCACTGTGAGAGACTATTGGAGCTTCGAGGCACTATGAGGGGCACTGTTGGAATTTGGGGAAAATATGGAGGACTGGAGGCTCTGCAGCAGGTTGGGGGGCAATATGAGAGGCTGAGCTGACACTGGAGAATGGAGGCGCATTATAGAGGCTGAGGGCTCTCAGGGAGCACTGTAGGCCACTATGGGAGGTTGAAGTGCTCTATGGGGCTGGGTTTCACTGTGTGGGGGATGGGGGTCGTGAAGGGGGGTAGGGGACTCTGCAGCAGACTTTGTCACATTGTTGGAGGTTGGAGGCACTATGGGGGTCTGAGGGGCACTGTGGGAGGCTGGAGGGCACTGTCGAGGCTAGATGGCATTGTGTCACATTGTAGGAGGCACTATGGGGGTCTGAGAGGCACTATGGGAGGCTGGAGGGCACTATGGAGGGTCTGAGGGGCACTTTGGGAGGCTGGAGGGCACTGTTGGGGCTAGATGGCATTGTGTCACATTGTTGGAGGTTGGAGACACTATGGGGGTTTGAGGGGCACTGTGGGAGGCTGGAGGGCACTGTGGGAGGCTAGATTGCAGTGTGTCACATTGTAGGAGGCACTATGGGGGTCTGAGAGGCACTATGGGAGGCTGGAGGGCACTGTCGAGGCTAGATGGCATTGTGTCACATTGTTGGAAGTTGGAGGCACTATGGGGGTTTGAGGGGCACTGTGGGAGAATGAGGGGCCCTGTGAGGGCTCTCAGGAGGGTCTGGGGACAATGTTGGGGGTTGAGAGGCACTGCAGGCAATTATGGGATGTTGGGGGTACTATAGGAACTAGGAGGCACTGTAGTAGGTTAGGAATCTGCAGCTGGCTGGTTGGCCCCCAGACAACTTGTTTTTTTCTTTTGCTGCACCCCTTTTACCTGTCAGACATCCAGAGGTGGCGCTGTAGTGCTGCCCTCATAGATCCCAGAAGAAGGTGATGATCAGCGGCGCTCACATCTGGACCCATATTGGAGAACCTTGATGTGCTGGTGACATATCTTCCTTGTGACACATCTGGAGAGGGGGGGGGGGGAGTTTGGCATCTTCACCTTGGGCACTGCATGACCTTGTCCCGGCACTGGCTCCACCCCCCATGTTGCTGCCATTGCAGAGAGGTCTTCTATTTCTTCCTGCAATGTACCGCGTGTGGCCCCCACCGTGGAGAACATGAGGAAGACAAGAAGGCGTTGAACGTTTCAGGCCGCCGGCATCCGCCCACCAGTGCGGCCTCCGCGTCAGACCGGAGCGCTCCTTTAACCAGCACAAATCTCCTTTTGAGTTGGGTTTCGGCGGTCTCTGAGCGACCTCGCCGTGCGCATGTTCTCTTCTCAGTTCGATTTTCCTGGCGGAAGACGCCGGCGCGCTGTCTTCTCACAGTTTGATGTTCAGCGCCGTGTTGATCTCTACAACACGGCGCAGAGAGCGAGCCGAATGAAAAATGCATTTAAAGACCGCGCCGCCATTGACCTCCCTGCCCCACGGCGGTTCTTCCCCACAGAACATTCTGTTTGTAACTCCTTCCGTCTGCGAACCGCAATGTAAAGAATCATTTTCAGGAGGGTGGGAGGAGATTTACCCCAATGGGGCTCCGTGTGACCCGCTGGCTACGGGTAAGTGACCTTCAAGACCTTAAGGCCGCCCCCCCAGGAAGCAATGCTGCTAGGCCAAAGCCGCAACCCAGCATCAGATATATTTTTCATGTTCCATCCAGCAATGCATGCTCAGTAACGGTTCGCTGTAAAACCTGCAGTTATCGGGTCCCTCTCACAGAGATCACAGTACTCCCTGACAATCTGCTTTTCTCCTCTGAAGCACGGCGCCATCTTTATTCAGATCTCATCCGGGGTCACCTGCTCAGAAATGACACAATCGTGCTAATCCTGTGCGGTGTTTGAGCATGTTTACAAATGTCTGACACAGATCAGCCCCTGTAGCCTCTCACCTTGTGACTTGCTACAAAGCTGCACAACTGCAGACACCCTGAGATCCGGGACCTCATGACTGCATCGTCTTTGTGCATGGATGGGAACGTCCCATAGATCTCCGGTGGGTCCTGAAGGCCTGCAGCACATCTGCGCATGCACAGAATCCGACAGCTGGCAAGTGAGGAGCGCAACACCATTCTTGACTAGACAGGAAAGAAGGAAGTGCAAAAAGTATTAGAGGGAAAAACAAGAGGGAGGGGGAGGAGCCAGGTGCAAATAAATTGCTTTATTGAGTGAAATTTTATTCCAGTCAAATTTCAGAACCCCTCCCCCACCACGTGTTCCCATAAAGGCCTGGTTCACCACTATGCAAGTGGCAGTTGATGTGTTTTCATGGATGGTTTTTTTTTATGCATTTTCCATTTTTGGCGGTGTCTGTTATCTTACGGAAGAAACCAGCAGAAACACATAAAATAACGCAAGCACTGTGTTTTTGATGCATTTCTGCTGCATTTCCTGAAGTCTGTGGAACCAAAATCTCAACCTGGTGCATGAATAAAAAGTCGCTGACCGTTTGGTGGAAAACGCAGAGATGTGAACATGACCCATCAAACCTGCTAAATGGACTGAAGTGAGCTTCTGCAAAACTGAAAACGCTGAAAAATGCAAAGGTGTGAACCGGCCTAACACAGCACAGCTAGAAAAAGAAGTTATTTATCCTACTAGCTGTTACTTTGTATCAAGTTTATATCTATATATACACAGTATATACACGGCTCAAAAAAAAGTTAGACTCTGAAAACCTATAAGATCTGAATGGGGAGGAATCTCCTGCTGGATCTCTATCCTGACATGGACGGGGGATGGGTGAGGAATGTAAGGACGCCCCATCGTTGGATGGAAATGATGGACCTACAGAGGACTGAATTCACAGACACCCCGAAAATCAAAGTGAAGGAATGATGCAGCAGGAAAGTCCATGTTGGTGAAATGGCATTGCAGCAACTCAGAATGGTCCTCAGTAGTCTGTGTGGCCCCCACGTGCTTGTATGCATGCCTGACAACGTCGGGAGAGGGTCCTAATGAGACCACGGATGGTGTCCTGGGGGATTTCCTCCCAGATCTGGACCAGGGCATCACTGAGCTCCTGGACAGTCTGAGGTGCAACCTGGCGGCGTCGGATGGCCCGAAACATGACATCCCAGAAGGGTTCTATTGGATTTAGTTCAGGTGAGCGTGGGGGCCATTCAATGGTATCAATTCCTTCATCCTCCAGGAACTGCCTGCATACTCTCCCCCATGAGGCCAGGCATTGTCTGCACCGGGAAGAACCCCGGACCCACCGCACCAGGAGGAACCTCGGACCCATCACACCAGGAGGAACCCAGGGCCCATCACACCAGGAGGAACCCAGGGCCCACCGCACCAGGAGGAACCCAGGACCCCCTGCACCAGCGTAGGGGGTCAAAGGATTTCATCCCGATACCTAATGGCAGTCAGGGTGCCATTGTCTAGCCTGTAGAGGTCTGTGTGTCCCTCCATGGAGATGCCTCCCCAGACCATCACTGACCCACCACCAGAACGGTCATACTGAACCATGTTACAGGCAGCAGAACGTTCTCCACGGCTTCTCCAGACCCTTTCACGTCTGTCACATGTGCTCAGGGGGAACCTGCTCTCATCTGTGAAAAGCACAGGGGGCCAGTGGTGGACCTGCCAAGTCTGGGGTTCAATGGCCAATGCCAATCCAGCTCTATGGTGCCGGGCAGTGAGCACAGGGCCCACTAGAGGACGTTGGGCCCTCAGGCCACCCTCATGAAGTCTGTTTCTGATTGTTTGGTCAGAGACATTCACACCAGTGGCCTGCTGGAGGTCATTTTGTAGGGCTCTGGCAGGGCTCATCCTGTTCCTCCTTGTACAAAGGAGCAGATACCGGTCCTGCTGATGGGTTAAGGACCTTCTACGGCCCTGTCCAGGTCTCCTAGAGGAACTGCCTGTCTCCTGGAATCTCCTCCATGCTCTTGTCTCCTGGAATCTCCTCCATGCTCTTGTCTCCTGGAATCTCCTCCATGCTCTTGTCTCCTGGAATCTCCTCCATGCTCTTGTCTTCTGGAATCTCCTCCATGCTCTCGTCTCCTGGAATCTCCTCCGTGCTCTTGTCTCCTAGAATCTCCCCTGTGCTCTTGTCTCCTGGAATCTCCTCCATGCTCTCGTCTCCTGGAACCTCCTCCGTGCTCTCGTCTCCTGGAATCTCCTCCATGCTCTCGTCTCCTGGAATCTCCTCCGTGCTCTCGTCTCCTGGAATCTCCTCCATGCTCTTGAGACTGTGCTGGGAGACACAGCAAACCTTCTGGCAATGAATTGTTTAGAATAAAAATATTTGAAAAAATAATAAGTAAATAAAAAATATAACATTTCTTTCTGTTGTAACAGGTTTACATGTAGGAATTTATAGACAGCTTATATTGTCAAAAATAAATAAACAAACAAAAAAATAAAAATGAATAAATAAATATAAAAAAAAGTCCCTTCCTAGTTGTTTCCTAATATCAGGTTTATATGCAGATTGAATTGTTTAAAATAAAAATATAAAAAAAATCTGATCTTTCCAGTTGTTATTTTGTAACAGTTTTACACAAATGACTCTATAAGCAGCTTGAATTGTTTAGAATAAAAATACAATAAAAAAAAGTAAATGAAAATAAAAAATTACAAAATATTATCTTTCTAGATGTTACTTTGTAGCAGGTTACAGACAGGACTGTATAGGCAGCTTGTATTGTGCAGAATAATGTCCGGAACACACAATAAGAAAATCATCTGAACTTTTCTGTGGGAGGAGCGATCGTATGATAATCCGATTGTTAGATTTCGATTGGCCGATCATGACAGAACAATATCCGAAGTGAGAAACCCAAACATTTTTTTCGTATAATACCGGAACGAACGATATTCATTTAATCAGTGCAGTAGTCTGCCGGAAAAAAAATTCGGGAAGACCAAGACCGCTCATGCTCAGAAACAAAAAAATCCATTGCAGTACAATACATGACATCCCTTCCGAAGTTGTATTCTGTTATACGAGAATTTTCCTAACTCTAGTAACCTCTTCATTGTCGATATGAGACCAGAATCCAAACAAAAAGGACGATCGTTCGTTCAATATTCTCATCGCGTGTATGGAGCATAACTTGCAATGTGCAGTCAGTAGACCGATTGGTTGTTTAGTGCATTAACATGCAATGTACCACCCAAACCTTGAGGTCTCTAACCCTTTGTGGGGACAGTGTGCACATCTAGTTTACAACTGATAGTGAGGTCTCCCAGCACAGTAGCCAGCGTTAATTATGGTAACTCCCCAGCAACTACCCCCCTCCCCCAACATTACATAGAAGGAGAATGCTAGGTAGGATTTTTCAGGAAGTTAACAGCAGTATAAAGGAAAGTAGCAATTTGTATTTATTTTTTTTAAGCAGATATTTAAAAACATTTGTAATGTGACGGAGAATGTTACAAATATACAGCAGATGTGTTCCCAGAGCTTCTCATGACCCAGGGTACCAAATGTCGCTGTCCTGTGTGCATGCCCCCGGGTAGGAGGTAACAGTGGCACTCCTCTGCTGCAGCGCCACTCCTCTGCTGCAGCATCATTCCTCTGCTCCAGCAGAATTCCTCTGCTCCAGCGACACTTCTCTGCTCCAGCGCCACTCCTCTGCTCCAGCAGAATTCCTCTGCTCCAGCTCCACTTCTCTGCTCAAGCGCCACTCCTCTGCTCCAGCGCCACTCCTCTGCTCCAGCACCACTCCTCTGCTCCAGCAGAATTCCTCTGCTCCAGCGCCACTCCTCTGCTCCAGCGCCACTCCTCTGCTCCAGCGCCATTCCTCTGCTCCAGCTCCACTCCTCTGCTCCAGCTCCACTCCTCTGCTCCAGCAGCATTCCTCTGCTCCAGCTCCACTCCTCTGCTCCAGCTCCACTCCTCTGCTCCAGCAGCATTCCTCTGCTCCAGCGCCACTCCTCTGCTCCAGCAGCATTCCTCTGCTCCAGCGCCACTCCTCTGCTCCAGCAGCATTCCTCTGCTCCAGCGCCACTCCTCTGCTCCAGCAGCATTCCTCTGCTGCAGGCCAGAGCTGACAAAGCGGGGCCGGTCAGAGGACCTTCTCCTCCACACACACAGAGTCAATGTGACCCGCACGAGGGTCAGACCCCCTTCTCCTCCTCACACACAGGGCCGATGTGACCCGCACGAGGGTCAGACCCCCTTCTCCTCCTCACACACACAGGGCCGATGTGACCCACACGAGGGTCAGACCCCCTTCTCCTCCTCACACACAGAGCCGATGTGACCCGCATGAGGGTCAGACCCCCTTCTCCTCCTCACACACAGAGCCGATGTGACCCGAACGAGGGTCAGACCCCCTTCTCCTCCTCACACACACAGGGCCGATGTGACCCGCACGAGGGTCAGACCCCCTTCTCCTCCTCACACACAGAGCCGATGTGACCCGCACGAGGGTCAGACCCCCTTCTCCTCCTCACACACAGAGCCGATGTGACCCGCACGAGGGTCAGACCCCCTTCTCCTCCTCACACACAGAGCCGATGTGACCCGCACGAGGGTCAGACCCCCTTCTCCTCCTCACACACACAGGGCCGATGTGACCCGCACGAGGGTCAGACCCCCTTCTCCTCCTCACACACAGGGCCGATGTGACCCGCACGAGGGTCAGACCCCCTTCTCCTCCTCACACACACAGGGCCGATGTGACCCGCACGAGGGTCAGACCCCCTTCTCCTCCTCACACACACAGGGCCGATGTGACCCGCACGAGGGTCAGACCCCCTTCTCCTCCTCACACACACAGGGCCGATGTGACCCGCACGAGGGTCAGACCCCCTTCTCCTCCTCACACACACAGGGCCGATGTGACCCGCACGAGGGTCAGACCCCCTTCTCCTCCTCACACACACAGGGCCGATGTGACCCGCACGAGGGTCAGACCCCCTTCTCCTCCTCACACACACAGGGCCGATGTGACCCGCACGAGGGTCAGACCCCCTTCTCCTCCTCACACACAGAGCCGATGTGACCCGCACGAGGGTCAGACCCCCTTCTCCTCCTCACACACAGAGCCGATGTGACCCGAACGAGGGTCAGACCCCCTTCTCCTCCTCACACACACAGGGCCGATGTGACCCGCACGAGGGTCAGACCCCCTTCTCCTCCTCACACACAGAGCCGATGTGACCCGCACGAGGGTCAGACCCCCTTCTCCTCCTCACACACAGAGCCGATGTGACCCGCACGAGGGTCAGACCCCCTTCTCCTCCTCACACACACAGGGCCGATGTGACCCGCACGAGGGTCAGACCCCCTTCTCCTCCTCACACACAGGGCCGATGTGACCCGCACGAGGGTCAGACCCCCTTCTCCTCCTCACACACACAGGGCCGATGTGACCCGCACGAGGGTCAGACCCCCTTCTCCTCCTCACACACACAGGGCCGATGTGACCCGCACGAGGGTCAGACCCCCTTCTCCTCCTCACACACACAGGGCCGATGTGACCCGCACGAGGGTCAGACCCCCTTCTCCTCCTCACACACAGAGCCGATGTGACCCGCACGAGGGTCAGACCCCCTTCCCTCCTCACACACACAGGGCCGATGTGACCCGCACGAGGGTCAGACCCCCTTCTCCTCCTCACACACAAGGCCGATGTGACCCGCACGAGGGTCAGACCCCCTTCTCCTCCTCACACACAGGGCCGATGTGACCCGCACGAGGGTCAGACCCCCTTCTCCTCCTCACACACAGAGCCGATGTGACCCGCACGAGGGTCAGACCCCCTTCTCCTCCTCACACACACAGGGCCGATGTGACCCGCACGAGGGTCAGACCCCCTTCTCCTCCTCACACACACAGGGCCGATGTGACCCGCACGAGGGTCAGACCCCCTTCTCCTCCGCACACACAGGGCCGATGTGACCCGCACGAGGGTCAGACCCCCTTCTCCTCCTCACACACACAGGGCCGATGTGACCCGCACGAGGGTCAGACCCCCTTCTCCTCCTCACACACAGGGCCAATGTGACCCGCACGAGGGTCAGACCCCCTTCTCCTCCTCACACACACAGGGCCGATGTGACCCGCACGAGGGTCAGACCCCCTTCTCCTCCTCACACACACAGGGCCGATGTGACCCGCACGAGGGTCAGACCCCCTTCTCCTCCTCACACACACAGGGCCGATGTGACCCGCACGAGGGTCAGACCCCCTTCTCCTCCTCACACACAGGGCCGATGTGACCCGCACGAGGGTCAGACCCCCTTCTCCTCCTCACACACAGAGCCGATGTGACCCGCACGAGGGTCAGACCCCCTTCTCCTCCTCACATACACAGGGCCGATGTGACCCGCACGAGGGTCAGACCCCCTTCTCCTCCTCACACACACAGGGCCGATGTGACCCGCACGAGGGTCAGACCCCCTTCTCCTCCTCACACACACAGGGCCGATGTGACCCGCACGAGGGTCAGACCCCCTTCTCCTCCGCACACACAGGGCCGATGTGACCCGCACGAGGGTCAGACCCCCTTCTCCTCCTCACACACAGGGCCAATGTGACCCGCACGAGGGTCAGACCCCCTTCTCCTCCTCACACACAGGGCCGATGTGACCCGCACGAGGGTCAGACCCCCTTCTCCTCCTCACACACAGGGCCGATGTGACCCGCACGAGGGTCAGACCCCCTTCTCCTCCTCACACACAGGGCCGATGTGACCCGCACGAGGGTCAGACCCCCTTCCCTCCTCACACACAGAGCCGATGTGACCCGCACGAGGGTCAGACCCCCTTCCCTCCTCACACACAGAGCCGATGTGACCCGCACGAGGGTCAGACCCCCTTCTCCTCCTCACACACACAGGGCCGATGTGACCCGCACGAGGGTCAGACCCCCTTCTCCTCCTCACACACACAGGGCCGATGTGACCCGCACGAGGGTCAGACCCCCTTCTCCTCCTCACACACACAGGGCCGATGTGACCCGCACGAGGGTCAGACCCCCTTCTCCTCCTCACACACAAGGCCGATGTGACCCGCACGAGGGTCAGACCCCCTTCCCTCCTCACACACAGAGCCGATGTGACCTGCACGAGGGTCAGACCCCCTTCTCCTCCTCACACACAGGGCCGATGTGACCCGCACGAGGGTCAGACCCCCTTCTCCTCCTCACACACACAGGGCCGATGTGACCCACACGAGGGTCAGACCCCCTTCTCCTCCTCACACACAAGGCCGATGTGACCCGCACGAGGGTCAGACCCCCTTCTCCTCCTCACACACAGAGCCGATGTGACCCGCACGAGGGTCAGACCCCCTTCTCCTCCTCACACACACAGGGCCGATCTGACCCGCACGAGGGTCAGACCCCCTTCTCCTCCTCACACACAAGGCCGATGTGACCCGCACGAGGGTCAGACCCCCTTCTCCTCCTCACACACAGAGCCGATGTGACCCGCACGAGGGTCAGACCCCCTTCTCCTCCTCACACACAGGGCCGATGTGACCCGCACGAGGGTCAGACCCCCTTCTCCTCCTCACACACACAGGGCCGATGTGACCCGCACGAGGGTCAGACCCCCTTCTCCTCCTCACACACAGAGCCGATGTGACCCGCACGAGGGTCAGACCCCCTTCTCCTCCTCACACACACAGGGCCGATGTGACCCGCACGAGGGTCAGACCCCCTTCTCCTCCTCACACACAGGGCCGATGTGTCCCGCACGAGGGTCAGACCCCCTTCTCCTCCTCACACACAGGGCCGATGTGACCCGCACGAGGGTCAGACCCCCTTCCCTCCTCACACACAGAGCCGATGTGACCCGCACGAGGGTCAGACCCCCTTCTCCTCCTCACACACAGGGCCGATGTGACCCGCACGAGGGTCAGACCCCCTTCTCCTCCTCACACACAGGGCCGATGTGACCCGCACGAGGGTCAGACCCCCTTCTCCTCCTCACACACAGGGCCGATGTGACCCGCACGAGGGTCAGCCCCCCTTCCCTCCTCACAATCCTCTTCGTGGCGGTAGACAAAAGAAAACACAAACCAGAAACTTGCAACAGCTGAAGGTAAAAATAGCAGCGTAGCTTGGCCGTCGTCCCTCCCGCCCACATCATTGGCCCTCTTCATTCTCCCAGGCCCCCAAAAATACTCTGAAAACATTGGAAGCGGCGGCAGAAAATTTCGGGTAATTGGCGCATCTGCTGCGGGTTATCGGCAGGCCAAAGCTATGCGCTGAGCCTGTAATTACCAGAGAACCGTCCCTCGTGAAATTACAGTACGGATGGGATCGGCGTAACCCCTTCAGTGGCAGCTGTGCTCACAGCGAATGGAAACCTCAGACATGAAAGAGGAACAAAGCACATCCCTCTGTAGTGTGTCCTTGTCTCAGTCCAGAGCACTGAGTGTCATTTCTGTCTGCTGCCTCCTTCCTCTGCTATCAGCATCAGTCACTCCTGACAAGTTTTCCTGACACAGGACCAGTGCTAGACTACTTAGCACCCTAGGGAAGACCAGCTACTTGCACCCCCTCCTCTCCCCCCCCCCAAAAAAAGAAAAACTGCACCTATAGTTCAACTTCACCTTTCCTAGCACTTCCTTTTTCCCCTCAAATTTTCCACCCTAGCCCTCTCCCCCAAACCCCCCCCCCTCCTCCTAGCATGCCCCCCTCTAAATTACCCTCCCCAGCACAAATCCTTCCTCCCCATCCAATCCCCCCAACCCCCAGCACATCCGCTCCCAATCCCCCTCCAAGCACAAATCCCCGCCCAATATCTTCTAGCACCCCCCCCAATCCCCCTCGTAGCAAAAATCCCCTCATCCTTTTTAGCACAACTCCCCCTCCCCCCGATCCTCCCCCCTAGCACAACCCCCCTTCATAATACAAATCCCCCCCAGTCCCCCCTTCTAGCACAAATTCCCCCATCCCTTCTAGCACAACCCCCTTATCCCCTCTCCTCGTACAAATCCCCCCCCCAATCCCTTTTAGCACAACTCCCCCCCCCCATCCCCTCTAGCCCAACTCCCCCCTGATCCTCCCCCCTAGCACAACCCCCCTCATACTATAACTCCCCCCAATCCCCCCTCCTAGCACAAATCCCCCCATCCCTTCTAGCACACCCCCCCCGATCCCCCCTCCTAGCACAAATCCTCCCCCCATCCCTTCTAGCACAACCCCCCCCCCCCCCAATCCCCCCTCCTAGCACAAATTCCCCCTTCCAGAGTGTATGGCTCAAATTGCACCATACAGCATTCGCATGTGATGTGCATAGTAATGCAGCGCAGTTCCCGTGTGAATTACACGTGATAAGCCGCACCGCACACGCGTGAACCCGGGCTCAGAGCGCCCCTATCATTCGTGGGTTCACGTCCAACTAACGGCCGACTCGAACATCAAGCCCATAATTACTGATTATTTGTGGAAGATGCGATTTTCTCGGCAGGGGGAAGCGGTTCAGGATTTTGCGGCGATCCTGCGCGGGAGCGAAGACGCAGCAAGACTCCCGGAGACGTCTGTCTGATGTGTGTGGGGCGCCTCGACCTGTCAGGATTCGGGGAGCGGTGAGTATTAATGACCCTCCGCAGCCGGGAAGGTAGAAGACGATTCCAGAATTAGATTTCGGGGTGATAACGGCTCCATCATGGCGGCCGATGGATAGATTATTAGGTAAGCGCAGCACTGCAATCAGCCAATCAGCAGTCGGCTTTCCTTCGCACTTTGCTGAGAGAGGAAATCTGGCCACCTCGGGATTTTGTCTTTTTATTGTTTTTTTTTCGTTTCTCTTTTTCTTTATAATTTTTAAGCGTAATGAAGCCCTTGGAGAAATTTGTGCATTTTTTTACCTGAACAGCACTTTCCGGGCCGCTGATAAAGAGCGATTCCAGGGCAAAAAGGGAGAGCGATCGGCGAGCTGCAAATGCCTTCCAGCAAACACTGCGGCTGTGTGATAATTAGAGAGTCGACGCAACGGGGTCAATTTACTAAAACTGGAGGGTGCAAAATCCGGTGCAGCCGTGTGTGGGAACCAATCAGCTTTCAGGTTTTATTGTCAAAGCTTCATTGCACAAGCTGAAGCCAGAAGCTGATTGGCCGCCATGCACGGCTGCACCTGATTCTGCCCCCCCCCAGTTTTAGTAAATCAACCCCAGTGTGCTTTGTTCGATCCGAGGAATCTGCAATTCCCTGCAGCCAGAATCCAGAGAGCTTCTCACAGGGTCATTGGAAGTGAACTCCCTGAAGGAGGGGCTTTGTAGCTTCCCCTCCCTCTGCTTTCTGCATTGCCAATCACTTTCTGGTTGGTGACTTAAAGGAACATCTCGTTACTTACATGTGATAGCGATGGACCAATGAGAAGAGAGATTGATTCTAATGAATAAAGAATAAAATGTTTTTTTTTTGTTTTTTTGGGGGGGTTAGGAGATCCTAGAACAAACTTTCATCTCACGTCAAACTTGTTTCAAATATTTATTTGTTAAGCGCATCAGATACTCCCAATCAGGGGCGGACTGACAACTCATGGGGCTTCCGGGCAATAGGGGATTATGGGGCCCCTGTGTCCTTGCCCAAACTCAAAAAAGCCTATGAAAAAGGTACCAGGGGCATCTCATGGGGCCCCCTACTGACGCCAGGCCCGAGTTTCCAAATGGTCAGTCCGCCCCTGCTCCCAATTGAAATGTAACAAACAATAAAAAAATATAACTATAAAATATATGACAAGGAGAAAATATATAACAATAAAAGTATACAATATGTGACAAAAGACACATATAATGTAAAACAATAACAATTCAACTAAAATTTATCAAAATATATAGCAATGAAATATATCATTTATAACAACCCCTTTTTTATTATTATTATTATTATTATTATACAGGATTTATATGGCGCCAACAGTGTGCGCAGCGCTGTACAACATGAAGGCGGACATTACAGATACAATACAATTTGGCACTAGAGGAAACAGAGGGCCCGGCTCCTGGGAGCTTCCACTGT
This sequence comes from Staurois parvus, assembly GCF_062004578.1. Taxonomy (NCBI): domain Eukaryota; kingdom Metazoa; phylum Chordata; class Amphibia; order Anura; family Ranidae; genus Staurois; species Staurois parvus. Next base: position 414,856 of record NW_028318934.1, read on the forward strand.
CAGCTCCAGGAGCCGGGCCCTCCTATTCCTGTATTGAACTGTTTTGTAATTGTACCGTCTCCTTTATATTGTACAGCGCTGAGCAAACTGTTGGCGCCATATAAAGCCTGTAAAATAATAATTAAAAAAAATTAATATAGAATATATAACAATTAAAATATATAGTATGACAATAAACTTAAAATATATAATATAGGAAAATATTTAATATTTCACAATAAAAATACCATCAGTAACAATAAAATATATATATATAAAACCAGGATAAAATATACAATATATGACAATACAAATGTAAAATATAACAAGTATGAGTCATGCTGTATAATGTAAAACAATAACAAGTCAAATATAATATATACAATAAACAATATATAGCAAAATGTATCATTTATAATGATAACAAATAAAATATAATATAAATGACAGTACTTCTACAATGTTACAATGTACAGTCTAGGGGGGAGGGGAGACTGAGGAAATGGCTCCTCCTCCTTCTACAAAGTTACAATGTACAGTCTGATCACTAGGGGGGGGGGGAGACTGAGGAAATGCCTCCTCCTCCTTCTACAAAGCTACAATGTACAGTCTGATCACTAGGGGGGGGGAGACTGAGGAAATGCCTCCTCCTCCTTCTACAAAGTTACAATGTACAGTCTGATCACTGGGGGAGGGGAGACTGAGGAAATGCCTCCTCCTTCTTCTACAAAGTTACAATGTACAGTCTGATCACTGGGGGAGGGGAGACTGAGGAAATGCCTCCTCCTTCTTCTACAAAGTTACAATGTACAGTCTGATCACTGGGGGAGGGGAGACTGAGGAAACGACTCCTCCTCCTCCTACAAAGTTACAATGTACAGTCTAATCACTGGGGGAGGGGAGACTGAGGAAATGCTTCCTCCTCCCTGCAGCAGACGGATGACATCAGATATGTTTTCACATATAAGGAATGTTCTGGCTCCTGTAGGTTGTGACGTGTCAGGGATATTTTCACGCAGGCTCTTGGAGTGATTGGAAGGTCGTCTGTCATTTTCAGGGTCACTGTTAATAATTTGCAGCATTAGAAGGTCGAGGATTTTTTGCCTTCTGTTCCCCGTTGTTCACGCCCGCGATATGAAGTTTGTTTTTATCGCTCCTTTATCCTTCTTCGACACACATTTGTTCCAATAAACCATTTCCGCGGCGTTATTTACTCGATGGCGCGTCCCGCCGAGCCCAAGCCGGTGTCACCGGCGCCTGTACCATGGCAGTCACAGGCTTATCGCGGGCCATCACCTGCCAGGAATTAGCGTTGTTGTAATGAGCTGTCAGGCGCAGCGGAAGACGAGGAAAACGGATCTCGCCATGGCGGCGGGGGAATGGAAGGGAGAGCGCGTCCTCGTCTATTAGGAGGAAGTCGATATTCGCGGTCGGGTCTGTGTTTGCGTTGGTGACAGTCACACCGGAGTCTGCCGGGTACCCTTCCACCGTCCTACCGCGTCCACCATCCTACCGCGTCCACCGTCCTACCGCGTCCACCGTCCTACCGCGTCCACCGTCCTACCGCGTCCACCGTCCTACCGCGTCCACCATCCTACCGCATCCACCATCCTACCGCGTCCACCGCCCTACCGCATCCACCGTCCTACCGCGTCCACCGTCCTACCGCGTCCACCGTCCTACCGCGTCCACCATCCTACCGCGTCCACCAATTCGCGGCCTTTTTTTTTTTTTAGTTTGGAGCGAGAGGTAGCTCTGCGCACATTTTTTTGTACAGTTTATTCAGATATATGTATCAGGAACGTATATAGAAAATATTTCTTTGTATCGGAATTGAACCAATCTAAACCGATCGATAAAATCTCCGTGGTAACCCCTTCTTGCCCAGGAGTGGCGTCCCTTTAATAGGTTCTGTCCTGCTGGGGGGATGGAAAGAAGCGGTGATCATGTGACCACTGTGGTTGGCTGTCACATGACCGGAAGCTTGTCCTGCTGGCCATTGATTGTTAGTGGGGCACTCGGTCTAACATTGGTCACCAAGCAGGTGTTAAAGCCCTTTTTCTGCCACACATATTTTATGGAGGTGGCAACAGGTAGCTTTCAGAATTTTTTAAAATCTGCAGCTGGTGATCCTGCCACGAAGGTCCTTGCTCAGGCACTTCCTGTTAATAGGTGACAACATTCAATCCTTAACTCCCAATTGTGCCCATGAGTTGTCATCCTCAGTAGAAGTCGGGAGGGGGGATCTGATGTCACACACTGCACAGCTAGAGCACAGAGCTGAGTGGAATCTGAGAGCTGAATGGAGGAAATGAACAGCTGAGGCTGTCGGTCACCTGCTGTGTGCTGAAGGGGGATGGGGCCCCCGAGATTCCTTGGTGTTGGCATAGACTGTCAGAAGTGATTAATTCAGGTAGCAGAGGGAAAAGACAGCAGACAGGAACCACATTTGGTGCTCTGGATTAAAGTCATTCAAAGTGCTGACTTTATACAGCTTGTCTGAGCTTTCAGAAAAAAAGGGGTTTGGAAGCTGAAGTTACACTGCAGAGCTCAATGAGAGCCGATTGGAGGCAAGGGACTCTCCCCCCTTTCAGCATGCAGCAACAGAGCTGAGGCTGTCAATCAAAGTCTGTGTGCTGGAGCTCCCTCTCCTGTCACCATTTATCTCTTGGTGTCAGGAAAACCTGTCAGAAGCGACTCATGCTAGTAGCAACGGCAGCAGACAGAAATGACACTGAGTGCTCTGGACTGAGACAAGTACACACTATAGAGGGATATGCTTTGTCCATTTTCCATTTCAGAGGTTTACATCCACTTTAGAAAAAGATAAAAGACAAAAAAAATAAAAAATCAGACTGAGGTCCCTCTATTATCTGCGGCCTTGAAGGCCTCCATCCCCGCCACCTCCAGAGCTCAGTCATTGATGGTCCAGCATTATTGCTGGTGTGTGAGAGATAACGCCGTGGTCAGGGAGGATTTTCAATGCACAAGCTAGGTGATGGCAGCTTCCGGCAGAGCCTTCTCACGCTCTTTGCTCCATGGTGAGCGCCCCATCCCCCCCATTATTGCCCCTTTAAGTGTCACACAGATGACGGCCCCCCCCAAAACCTGCCACCACCGGCTCCTATCATGCTAATGGCATCCTGCGGTTATTACAGCGGCTCGTGTCCAATAAATGATGCCGCAGACAAGGAGCGCGATGGAAGGCGAAGCCGAGAGTCGGGAAGATGAGGCATTCATAACGGTAATTTGATTTTGTAGCAGCAGTATCCCACATGTGCTCCCAGGGAGCAATCTCTGTTACTCAGGTATAGTGTGCCCCCCCCCCCCCGCCCCCCAGGGGGGGGACAGATAATAAAAGGAGAAAGTTCCCCCTCCCCCTCCCTGCAGAAGTCATTATACCGGAGGAGGAATGAGCGCACTTCAGTGCCGGAGTTCTTCTCCTCCGAGGTGAAAGGGACACTCCAATCAGAAGAAGAAAAAAAAAGATTCTAATAGCTGCTGCTAAAAGCTTTTCGTTTTGTGTGCGGCGGCTCTTTGTTCCGTTTTTGTTGAAATTTACTTTTTGCACTTTTGCAACGCTTTTTGTTTCTCCGGGGAGCCTCAACTCTGCCTCCTGGCACATGCCTGAACCCTTCCTGACCTCTGCTTGCTTTCTGGCTGCTTTCTATAGGATAGCGGATGGGCTTGGTGGTGGGCCACTCGTAGCTATGCATGCTCCTCCGGCCCCCATGTGACAGTGCCTGGGCTTGGTGGTTGTGCCACTCATAGCTATGCATGCTCCTCCGGCCCCCATGTGACAGTGCCTGGGCTTGGTGGTGGGCCACTCGTAGCTATGCATGCTCCTCCGGCCCCCATGTGACAGTGCCTGGGCTTGGCGGTGGGCCACTCGTAGCTATGCATGCTCCTCCGGCCCCCATGTGACAGTGCCTGGGCTTGGTGGTGGGTCACTCATAGCTATGCATGCTCCTCCGGCCCCCATGTGACAGTTCTTGGGCTTGGTGGTGGGTCACTCATAGCTATGCATGCTCCTCCTGCCCCCATGTGACAGTTCTTGGGCTTGGTGGTGGGTCACTCATAGCTATGCATGCTCCTCCGGCCCCCATGTGACAGTGCCTGGGCTTGGTGGTGGGCCACTCATAACTATGCATGCTCCTCCGGCCCCCATGTGACAGTGCCTGGGCTTGGTGGTGGGCCACTCATAGCTATGCATGCTCCTCCGGCCCCCATGTGACAGTGCTTGGGCTTGGTGGTGGGCCACCCATAGCTATGCATGCTTCTCCGGCCCCCATGTGACAGTGCCTGGCCTTGGTGGTTGGCCTCTCATAGCTATGCATGCTCCTCCGGCCCCCATGTGACAGTGCCTGGGCTTGGTGGTGGGCCACTCATAGCTATGCATGCTCCTCCGGCCCCCATGTGACAATGCCTGGGCTTGGTGGTGGGCCACTCATAGCTATGCATGCTCCCCTGCCCCCATGTGACAGTGCCTGGGCTTGGTGGTGGGCCACTCATAGCTATGCATGCTCCTCCGGCCCCCATGTGACAGTGCCTGGGCTTGGTGGTGGGCCACTCGTAGCTATGCATGCTCCTCCGGCCCCCATGTGACAGTGCCTGGCCTTGGTGGTTGGCCTCTCATAGCTATGCATGCTCCTCCGGCCCCCATGTGACAGTTCTTGGGCTTGGTGGTGGGTCACTCATAGCTATGCATGCTCCTCCTGCCCCCATGTGACAGTTCTTGGGCTTGGTGGTGGGTCACTCATAGCTATGCATGCTCCTCCGGCCCCCATGTGACAGTGCCTGGGCTTGGTGGTGGGCCACTCATAACTATGCATGCTCCTCCGGCCCCCATGTGACAGTGCCTGGGCTTGGTGGTGGGCCACTCATAGCTATGCATGCTCCTCCGGCCCCCATGTGACAGTGCTTGGGCTTGGTGGTGGGCCACCCATAGCTATGCATGCTTCTCCGGCCCCCATGTGACAGTGCCTGGCCTTGGTGGTTGGCCTCTCATAGCTATGCATGCTCCTCCGGCCCCCATGTGACAGTGCCTGGGCTTGGTGGTGGGCCACTCATAGCTATGCATGCTCCTCCGGCCCCCATGTGACAATGCCTGGGCTTGGTGGTGGGCCACTCATAGCTATGCATGCTCCCCTGCCCCCATGTGACAGTGCCTGGGCTTGGTGGTGGGCCACTCATAGCTATGCATGCTCCTCCGGCCCCCATGTGACAGTGCCTGGGCTTGGTGGTGGGCCACTCGTAGCTATGCATGCTCCTCCGGCCCCCATGTGACAGTGCCTGGCCTTGGTGGTTGGCCTCTCATAGCTATGCATGCTCCTCCGGCCCCCATGTGACAGTGCCTGGGCTTGGTGGTGGGCCACCCATAGCTATGCATGCTCCTCCGGCCCCCATGTGACAGTGCCTGGGCTTGGTGGTTGTGCCACTCATAGCTATGCATGCTCCTCCGGCCCCCATGTGACAGTGCCTGGGCTTGGTGGTGGGCCACTCATAGCTATGCATGCTCCTCCGGCCCCCATGTGACAGTGCCTGGCCTTGGTGGTTGGCCTCTCATAGCTATGCATGCTCCTCCGGCCCCCATGTGACAGTGCCTGGGCTTGGTCGTGGGCCACTCATAGCTATGCATGCTCCTCCGGCCCCCATGTGACAATGCCTGGCCTTGGTGGTTGGCCACTCATAGCAATGCATGCTCCTCCGGCCCCCATGTGACAGTGCCTGGGCTTGGTGGTGGGCCACTCGTAGCTATGCATGCTCCTCCGGCCCCCATGTGACAGTGCCTGGGCTTGGTGGTGGGCCACTCGTAGCTATGCATGCTCCTCCGGCCCCCATGTGACAGTGCCTGGGCTTGGTGGTGGGCCACTCGTAGCTATGCATGCTCCTCCGGCCCCCATGTGACAGTGCCTGGCCTTGGTGGTTGGCCTCTCATAGCTATGCATGCTCCTCCGGCCCCCATGTGACAGTGCCTGGGCTTGGTGGTGGGCCACTCATAGCTATGCATGCTCCTCCGGCCCCCATGTGACAATGCCTGGCCTTGGTGGTTGGCCACTCATAGCAATGCATGCTCCTCCGGCCCCCATGTGACAGTGCCTGGCCTTGGTGGTGGGCCACTCATAGCTATGCATGCTCCTCCGGCCCCCATGTGACAGTGCCTGGGCTTGGTGGTGGGCCACTCATAGCTATGCATGCTCCCCTGCCCCCATGTGACAGTGCCTGGGCTTGGTGGTGGGCCACTCATAGCTATGCATGCTCCCCTGCCCCCATGTGACAGTGCCTGGGCTTGATGGTGGGCCACTCATAGCTATGCATGTTCCTCCGGCCCCCATGTGACAGTGCCTGGGCTTGGTGGTGGGCCACTCATAGCCATGCATGCTTCCTCCACCCTCCAGGTGAAAGTGCCAGGGCTTCATTGCTGGTTACTCCTAGCTATGCACATTCCTCTACCCCCCTGTATCAGTGCCTGGAGTTGGCAATTGGCCACCAATAGCTTTGCACACTCTACTCACCCCCACTTGACAGCACCTGGGCTTGCCGTACGACCACTTGGAGTATGCATGCTCCCTTCCCCCTCACATGACAGCCCCCGGGCTTGGCTTGTAGTCACCGAGCACTGCGCGGGGAGACAGGGAGTGTCACATACTCCACCATACTGGAAGCAGCGAATATTTTTTTTGCAGGCTGGCAGAGCATTAACTTGGCGGGGTAACGAATGGAAAGTATGTATCGTTTTTTGTTTTTTTTTATACTCCATACAATAATGTGACCCTGATGTCTGGAATTTAATAAAAAGCCGTACAGGTGATCCTACACAGAACAATTTAATAACAAGCTTAGCCGACGTGTATTGAATGGAGTCAGCGGAAGGCTCACCTACGGGCCTGGAGTTATTTTTAAAGTGGGAGCTTCTCTCGTCCTCGCAGGAAATCCCTCAGCAGCCGATCATATCCTCTCTAATATTAATATGCTGAAATAGGCCTGCAGCCTCTGGAGAGCCGCTGGTTGCTGCGAGACTTTGGTGGAGCGTTGCCGTATCCGGCTGTCCAGCCAAAGCTCACCGGGCGCCTTCCTTAATAACAACCCCAGGCAATCCTACCTATAAATACGCCAATTCGCTCTTCAGCTGTCAACACGTATTGGGATTGCTCGGCAGTGCTGGTGAGGATCTCTCTACACCTGTGTATGTAGACTGAACTCAATGAAGATATAAAGAAACACCATTGAATGCAGTCCTTAAAATAATTCACTCACGGCTAGCATGAGTACCTAAATCTTCGTATTAGCCTCCTGTCATCTCAAGTAGAGTAATGCAGGCCATACATGGTTCGAATTCTGAACGATTTTTCGATCGAAAATCAAAAATGTTCGCTCGGTGAGATCGAACATAGTCTCTCTGTCTTCTCGCAGGTCCTCAAGGGTAGGTCCTCCTTCATTGCCAAACACAAAATGATCTGTAAGGCTCTCCCACAGCAATCCAGGGCCACCAAAGTCATGTCCCTCCGGAGAGCATTCTGTTGTTACCCCTAAATATTCCTGCTCTGCGTACCATTACAGAGCCCGATGTCGGTTGTCCAGCTCTATCTCCTGCTGGACCAGCCTGTCCAACTCAGTCACCCATTGCTCCTGGGGTCGCTGTCCCAGGAATGGCATCCGTAACTTCCGATGGTCCCTGGCCCGTTCCCCTGGGGTTGGATAGCACTTGCCCTTGTACATACCAGCAACCTGGAGGGCTCCACTTCCCAGCACCTCCCAAATCCGTTGCCTGAGCTCCAGGTACTCATCCACAGACACAGTCCTGGGGTATGCTGCAAGAACGATCCACAGCAGCCCCGGGAACTCTGATGCCAGGTCCATATCTCCACTGGGGTGACCGACGTCTACTTTCATGATCTTGGATCCCGGTGGTGGTTTGGACGTGTTCACAGCCAGGAAGCACAATCCCACCGCTGCCACCAATGGAACGGAACCGACCCCGACTGCACTCGGGTATTTCCGTTAGACTCCCGCTTCCCTGTCCAAACACCGACCACGGACCCCACCGCTGACCATACAAGACTAGAGACCACCAGACTTGAAGGAAACCAGGAAATAGACTGCTTTATTTTAACACAGACACAAGATATAAACATTCAAGGGAACAACCCCCCCCCCCTGCATATGGATGCAGGGCGGGGCAAACCAAATCTAGCAACAAGAGACACATCGGCAGACACCCCCACCAAGCCAATACATAAACACAAACATCCCATAATAGTTTGCTCCCAAGCAAGACACACAATAGAACAATGGGACACACCACATGGCATTAAACAATCCACAACCCCCCCCCCCCACCTATACATGTCTACACAATATCAGAACATTCCACCCCGTACCCCTAACAGGCACAGGGTGACTTACACATAGGAGGGATATGGGGAGCTGAGACAGGGGTCTCCCCACCCCTCCAAAGGGGGCTGTGTTCCATGGCCCCCCACCCACAGTGACTCCCATCACACTCGGTAATCCAATGGCGCCATCATTGATTTAGAAAATCAGCTGATCAAGTCATAAAGCTCACCCCATATAACGGGCGAAACTTCTGTTCCTTCCAGGTCACAGCTCATGCGCATATTCTATTCAGAAAAACGATCTTACGATTTGACCATCATTGAATCGAAAATCGGTCATTTTTCACAAATTTTCCAACATGCTCGATCACCGAAAAGGGTAGGAACCACGGAAATCGGCCGGTGGCATTGACCACACTAACAGAGTGAAAATCGGTGAAAGGAAAGAAACTTGCATGATTTCCCCATCAATGTGTCATTAGTGTTGATGAGTGGAATCCCTCCTGCTGCGCCATTGTGTTCTTCCAGAGGGGGAGCCTTCCCTGCCAGCAGAGCACAATGATCACTGAGGGCTGGCTATAGCCACCAGCAGTGACCACATAAGAAAAAAATCAGACAGGCTGGTTGTATGTAAAAAAATGTGCTGCACTATGACAGAAAGCAAATAAATAAATACAAAATATCATAAAAACAAAGTCGCAAATTCATAAATAAATAGTCCCAAAGTTGAAAAAAAGGTTATAAGTGTCCAAAAACCAAAAGAAAGTCCACATCCAAAGTCGAGCTGATTGAAGTAAGGATATCCTGAAAAAATTAGAAAGGGCCTCCACAGAATCGCATCTCTCTGTGCAGGACAGTCAAGTTCCTCCACCCCAAACTGGCTCCTACATCTCTTTATGGACCTTGCTTTGTGCACTGGTGTGCAGTCATGTTGGAACAGGGAGGGGCCATCCCCAAACTCTTTCCACACAGTTGGGAAAATGAAATTGTCCAAAATGTTGCCTTAAGAGTCCTCTTCACTGGAACTAGGGGGCCAAGCCCACCCCTTGAAAAATAACCCCACACCATAATCCCCCCCTCCACCAAACTTTACACTTGGCACAATGCAGTCAGGCAAGTACCGTTCTCCTGGCCACCGCCAAACCCAGACACGTCCATCAGATTTCCAGACAGAGAAGCGTGATTGATCACTCCAGAGAACACGTCTCCTCTGCTCTAGAGTCCAGTGGCGGCGTGCTTTACACCACGGCATCTGACCCTTTGCATTGCACTTGGTGATGGAAGGCTTGGATGCAGCTGCTCGGCCATGGAAACCCATTCCATGAAGCTCTCTACGCACTGTTGTTGGGCTCATCTGAAGGCCACACCAAGTTTGGAGGTCTTTAGCTATTGACTCTGCAGACAGTTGGCGACTTCTGCGCACTGTGCGCTTCAGCATGCGCTGACCCCGCCCTGTCATGTGACGTGGCCTACCACTTGGTGGCTGAGTGGCTGTTGTTCCCAGTGGCTTCCACTTTGTTATAATCCCACTAACAGTTGAGCGTGGAATATTTAGTAGCCAGGAAATGTCACGGATGGACTTATTGCCCAGGTGGCCACCTATCACGGGACCACGCTTGGAGTCACTGAGCTCCTGAGAGCGACCCATTCTTTCACCAATGTTTGTAGAAGCCGTCTGCATGCCTAGGGGCTTGATTGTATACACCTGTGTCCATGGAGGGGATTGGAGCACCTGAATCACATGATATGGAGGGGATTGGAACACCTGAATCACATGATATGGAGGGGATTGGAACACCTGAATCACATGATATGGAGGGGATTGGAACACCTGAATCACATGATTTGGAGGGGATTGGAACACCTGAATCACATGATATGGAGGGTATTGGAACACCTGAATCACATGATATGGAGGGGATTGGAACACCTAAATCACATGATTTGGAGGGGATTGGAACACCTGAATCACATGATATGGAGGGGATTGGAACACCTGAATCACATGATATGGAGGGGATTGGAACACCTGAATCACATGACTGGGAGGGGATTGGAACACCTGAATCACATGATATGGAGGGGATTGGAACACCTGAATCACATGATATGGAGAGGATTGGAACACCTGAATCACATGATATGGAGGGGATTGGAACACATGAATCACATGATTGGGAGGTGATTAGAACACCTGAATCACATGATATGGAGGGGATTGGAACACCTGAATCACATGATTGGGAGGGGATTGGAACACCTGAATCACATGATATGGAGGGGATTGGAACACCTGAATCACATGATATGGAGGGGATTGGAACACATGAATCACATGATTGGGAGGTGATTAGAACACCTGAATCACATGATATGGAGGGGATTGGAACACCTGAATCACATGATTGGGAGGGGATTGGAACACCTGAATCACATGATATGGAGGGGATTGGAACACCTGAATCACATGATTGGGAGGGGATTGGAACACCTGAATCACATGATTGGGAGGGGATTGGAACACCTGAATCACATGATATGGAGGCGATTGGAACACCTGAATCACATGATATGGAGGGGATTGGAACACCTGAATCCAAGGATTTGTAGGGCGGGGACAATACTTTCGGCAATATAGTGTATGTAGAAGTATGAGTAGCCAATAAGGTGTGACATTTGGTCTTGTCTCAGATTTCTTGCCCCGTGTTCATGCGATCTTTGAACCATCAAATACATGATACAGAAGTGAGACGATTGGCTCTGCTGCACCTTTCTAGGCACTGATTGGTATATGTTGGCGTCAGCTGGATCCATGGCCACTGGCTGTATGCTAGTTCCGGGGCAGTGAAGGTGACCCCCCCCCCCCTCAGGAAAGACATAATTCTCACTTTCCAAACGTTTAAATGAAAGAATTATTGTTAATGTATCATCTCCAAGTTGCGACTTTCATCCAATAATTCCGCGAAGCTCCCCGTCCAGCGCAATCGCTTCCTGTTCCATCAACCTGAAGACATTGGTCACACGCTTTGCTTGCTGGAAGATCTGATTAGTAAAACGGAAATTGAGCAAAAGATGTCAGATCCAATTAAAGGGTCGAGGAGGTCACAAGCACCATCACACCTGCCATGGCAGCGGAGGGTCAAAGGTCGCCCATTACCGAGGTCGACCCGTCCATGCAGTTTACACAAATAATTTATTGTAGAAGAATTTATGATGGAAGACGTCAGTTGTGGACGTCCAGCTGTGACAGGCGGCCTTAATATTTCATGCAATTCCCAGAAGAGTTGTGCTGGGTGAAGGCTGCACAGCATTACTGATGGATGGGGGTCTGCAGGTCGGCCCATACGGGGCGCTCTGTACGATGTCAAATGTGCATTAAATAATCTGCACACAAGATCCGGGTTTAATATGCAGAAAAATCTGTAAATTGCTGGGAGGCTTCTGGGGAAGAAAACGTGACTGTGTGTGTTCTGGAGCAACCAGATTCTGGCTGTTGGGTGACAATGGAGACGAGAGGGGTCAGTGCAGGGAGAGGAGAGGGGTCAGTGCAGGGAGAGGAGAGGGGTCAGTGCAGGGAGAGGAGAGGGGTCAGTGCGGGAGACGAGAGGGGTCAGTGCAGGGAGAGGAGAGGAGTCAGTGCAGGGAGAGGAGAGGGGTCAGTGCGGGAGACGAGAGGGGTCAGTGCTGGGAGATGAGAGGGGTCAGTGCGGGGAGATGAGAGGGGTCAGTGCGGGAGACGAGAGGGGTCAGTGCAGGGAGACGAGAGGGGTCAGTGCAGGAGACGAGAGGGGTCAGTGCGGGGAGACGAGAGGGGTCAGTGCGGGGAGATGAGAGGGGTCAGAGGAGAGGGGCAGTGCAGGGAGATGAGAGGGGTCAGAGGAGAGGGGCAGTGCAGGGAGATGAGAGGGGTCGGTGCGGGAGATGAGAGGGTTCAGTGCAGGGAGATGAGAGGGGTCAGTACGGGAGATGAGAGGGGTCAGTGCGGGGAGACGAGAGGGGTCAGTGCGGGGAGACGAGAGGGGTCAGTGCGGGGAGATGAGAGGGGTCAGTGCGGGGAGATGAGAGGGGTCAGTGTGGGAGATGAGAGGGGTCAGTGCAGGGAGACGAGAGGGGTCAGTGCAGGAGATGAGAGGGGTCAGTGCGGGGAGATGAGAGGGGTCAGTGCAGGAGATGAGAGGGGTCAGTGCAGGAGATGAGAGGGGTCAGTGCAGGAGACAAGAGGGGTCAGTGCAGGAGACGAGAGGGGTCAGTGCGGGGAGATGAGAGGGTTCAGTGCGGGGAGATGAGAGCGGTCAGAGGAGGGGGGCCAGGGCAGGGAGAGGAGAGGGGTCAGTGCGGGAGATGAGAGGGGTCAGTGGGGGAGATGAGCGGGGTTGCTGCGGGAGATGAGAGGGGTCAGTGTGGGAGATGATTGGGGTCAGTGTGGGAGATGAGAGGGGTCCATGTGGGAGATGAGTGGGGGTGCTGCGGGAGATGAAAGGGGTCAGTGTGGGAGATGAGAGGGGTCAGAGGAGGGGGTCCAGGGCAGGGAGAGGAGAGGGGTCAGTGCGGGAGATGAGAGGGGTCAGTGGGGGAGATGAGCGGGGTTGCTGCGGGAGATGAGAGGGGTCAGTGTGGGAGATGATTGGGGTCAGTACGGGAGATGAGAGGGGTCAGTGTGGGAGATGAGAGGGGTCCATGTGGGAGATGAGTGGGGGTGCTGCGGGAGATGAAAGGGGTCAGTGTGGGAGATGAGAGGGGTCAGTGTGGGAGATGAGAGGGGTCAGTACGGGAGATGAGAGGGGTCAGTGTGGGAGATGAGAGGGGTCCATGTGGGAGATGAGCGGGGGTGCTGCGGGAGATGAAAGGGGTCAGTACGGGAGATGAGAGGGGTTAGTGGGGGAGATGAGAGGGGTCAGTATGGGAGATGAGAGGGGTCAGTGCGGGAGATGGACTAGTCACTAAGGACTAAAGATCACCTCCCCCTTGCAACAGAGAAGAGAAGGAGGTGTTCCTCAGTCTTGTCCTAGGGTGACTACAATGCTTCTCCATCAGTGCAGTGAGTGAGCGTTGTCACCCAAGGACAGGAGGTGTGTTACTGCCAGGATCACTAAATAAGAATAAAAGAAAACTCTTTGTGAAAACTAATGCAGCCACATCTGTGCCTTATTGAAGAGTTAAGCTGCCTGTGGATGGTGCCAAGTCAGCAAGTGACCAAACAGTCCAGACAGACTGGGTCTGAGGAGGTATGACAGTGCATTTGAAGCAGAGCAATGACGTTTTTTTGGTTGGGTTTCGGGATGCCATGTGTGGCAGGCTGTGGGTACCGCCGTAACTTCGGGATTTGTCAGAATCCTCCCCTGATTGGCTGCCTGTCTTGAAGTCCAATAATTGACATGAAATAGTGGCATCCCTGGGTCCCCTATGCCGGGTTCATTATCTATGCACTTTGCATGCAGGATGCGGGGGATGGGCTGTTCTTGGATCACAGCTCTGGGAACCCTCCCATTGATGAAGACCGATTCCCACAATCCACATTTTGAAGGATTTCAGCGAGGGAGCGGAGTTGGAGTTGTGCTTTAAGCCTGCCCGCCAGAGCCGTCTATCACCAAATCTCAAATCCCAGGCAGGTACGCAGATGGAGGTCATCATCGTGTCAAGTCAGCGTTCCCTCACCGCTGTCCCCTTCCGATGAAATATTTGGGGCCCCCCCACCCCCCGGGGGATGGAGAGACGTTAACGAGGGTGTTTATTAATCAGAGGGGGGAACGTTCATCATCCCAGCCTGACGTGTGAATGTGCCACTCCTGACTGCAAGGCGGCAGATTGATTGAGAACGCGGCTGATGGATGGCAGCGCCGCGCCAGACGTATGCCGCATTCTTTCTTTTCCCTCTCCTGCCGCCGTTAGTCTGGCCGCGAGGGGTTAATCCGATCCGCGCAGTTTAGAGCGCAATATTTTATCCGTAATCGCTACTTCTTGTAATAAATGATACATCGGATGCAGATAGACGGCGGATTGAAGGAGACTGTGCCGAGACCCGCTGGGTTTGTCTTTGAAAATGTTAGGTGCCTGGCTGGATCCAGTGCTTTGTGGGAAACAAGCATGCAGCCAGTGAAGTCTGATGAGACGTTGTTTTGTCCTCTTAAATATCGGAGTTAATGCGCTTAAAACTCTGCCACTTTGAGCCCCGGGTTCACATTGGCGCGGTGCGGAATTTGCAGTGTTTTCTGTGTGAATTCTGCACCGCATCAGAATCGCACCCCATTCCTGTGTATGCTAACAACACCCCGAAATCGGTCCACAAAATGCGGTGCGATGTACAGAATCGGATCACATAGGTGTGAATACCCATGCGATCCGATTCTAGTGCGGAGCCAAAAAAGGGTCCTGCGTGTTTTTGGTGGGGTGCGATTAGAGCCATATATAATATACGACTCGGAACGCAGCGCACAGAATTCGCAATTGATTTTCAGGGACTGCGGCGAGGTTCCTGTGTGAGTCGCATGCAATATGCCACGCCGCATATGTGTGAACCCACCCACATGGAAGAAAAATATATTTTAAATATATTTTTTAAATATTCTTCCCAAATATATTGACACATATTTGAAATACTACAATTTTGGCCGTATTCAATATATTTAAAAAAATATATATACAGTCAGGTCCATAAATATTGGGACATGGACACAATTCTAACATTTTTGGCTCTATACACCACAATGGATTTGAAATGAAACGAACAAGATGTGCTTTAACTGCAGACTGTCAGCTTTAATTTGAGGGTATTTACATCCAAATCAGGTGAACGGTGTAGGAATTACAACAGTTTGCATATGTGCCTCCCACTTGCTAAGGGACCAAAAGTAATGGGACAGAATAATAATCATAAATCAAACTTTCACTTTTTAATACTTGGTTGCAAATCCTTTGCAGTCAATGACGGCCTGAAGTGTGGAACGCATAGACATCAGCAGACGCTGGGTGTCATCCCTGGTGATGCTCTGCCAGGCCTTTACTGCAACTGTCTTCAGTTCCTGCTTGTTCTTGGGGTATTTTCTCTTCAGTTTTGTCTTCAGCAAGTGAAATGCTCAATCGGATTCAGGTCAGGTGATTGGCCATTGCAGAACATTCCACTTCTTTGGTGTCTTTTGCAGTCTGCTTTGGGTCATTGTCCATCTGCACTGTGAAGCGTCCAATGAGTTGTGAAGCATTTGGCTGAATATGAGCCGATAATATTCCCGAAACACTTCACAATTCATCCGGCTGCTTCTGTCAGCAGTCACATCATCAATAAATACAAGAGAAGCAGTTCCATTGGCAGCCATACATGCCCACGCCATGACACTACCACCACCATGATCACTGATGAGGTGGTATGCTGAGGACCATGAGCAGTTCCTTCTCCATCCTCTTCTCTTCCCATCACTCTGGTACAAGTTGATGTCGGTCTCATCTGTCCATAGGATGTTGTTCCAGAACTGTGAAGGCTTTTTTACATGTCGTTTGGCAAACTCTAATCTGGCCTTCCTGTGTTTGAGGCTCATCAATGGTTTCCATCTTGTGGTGAACCCTCTGTAGTCACTCTGGTGAAGTCTTCTCCTGATTGGTGACTTTGACACACATACACCTACCTCCCGGAGAGTGTTCTTGATCCGGCCAACTGTTGTGAAGGGTGTTTTCTTCACCAGGGAAAGAATTCTTCGCTCATCCACCGCAGTTGTTTTCCGTGGTCTTCCGGGTCTTTTGGTGTTGCTGAGCTCACCGGTGCGTTCCTTCTTTTTAAGAATGTTCCAAACAGTTGTTTTGGCCACGCCTAATGTTTTTGCTATCTCTCTGATGGGTTTGTTTTGTTTTTTCAGCCTAATGATGGCTTGCTTCACTGATAGTGACAGCTCTTTGGATCTCATCTTGAGAGTTGACAGCAACAGATTCCAAATGCAAATAGCACACTTGAAATGAACTCTGGACCTTTTATCTGCTCATTGTAATTGGGATAATGAGGAAATAACACACACCTGGCCATGGAACAGCTGAGAAGCCAATTGTCCCATTACTTTTGGTCCCTTAATAAGTGGGAGGCACATATGCAAACTGTTGTAATTCCTACACCGTTCACCTGATTTGGATGTAAATACCCTCAAATTAAAGCTGACAGTCTGCAGTTAAAGCACATCTTGTTTGTTTCATTTCAAATCCATTGTGGTGTATAGAGCCAAAAATGTTAGAATTGTGTCGATGTCCCAATATTTATGGACCTGACTGTATATATATACAGTGAGGAACAGAAGTATTTGAACAACCTGCGATTTTGCAAGTTCTCCCACTTAGAAATCATGGAGGGGTCTGAAATTCACATTGTAGGTCCATTCCCACTCTGAGAGACAGAATTTAAAAAAAATTCAGGAGATCACATTGTAGGGGATTCCCACTCTGAGGACAGAATTCAGGAGATCACATTGTATGATTTGTAAAGAATGTATTTGTCTCGCACTGCTGAACAGAAGTATTTGAACCCCTGAGAAACAGCAAGAATTCTGGCTCTCAAAGACCTGTTACTGCGCCTTTAAAAAGTCCACCTCTGAGTGGAGTACTCATTCATCTCACTTAGTAGCTCCTGTCTGAGCTCTTTAAAGACACCTGTCCACCCCACAGTCAGTCAGACGCCAACTACTACCATGGGCAAGACCAAAGAGCTGTCAAAAGACACCAGAGACAAAATTGTGGTCCTCTACAAGGCTGGAAAGGGCTACGGGGCAATTGCCAAGCAGCTTGGTGAAAATAGATCAACTGTTGGAGCAATTGTTAGAAAATGGAAGAGGCTAAAGACGACTGTCAGTCTCCCTCGGACTGGGGCTCCATGCAAGATGTCCCCTCGTGGGGTATCACTGATGAGAAGAAAGGTGAGGAATCAGCCCAGAACTACAAGGGAGGAGCTGGTCAATGACATGAGGACAGCTGGGACCACAGTTTCACAGGTCACTGTCGGTAGAACACTACGCCGTCATGGTTTCCAATCATGCATTGCACGGAAGGTTCCCCGGCTCCAGTCATCACATGTCCAGGCCTGTCTGAAGGTTCCCCTGCTCCAGTCATCACATGTCCAGGCCCGTCTGAAGGTTCCCCGGCTCCAGTCATCACATGTCCAGGCCCGTCTGAAGGTTCCCCTGCTCCAGTCATCACATGTCCAGGCCCGTCTGAAGGTTCCCCTGCTCCAGTCATCACATGTCCAGGCCCGTCTGAAGGTTCCCCTGCTCCAGTCATCACATGTCCAGGCCCGTCTGAAGGTTCCCCTGCTCCAGTCATCACATGTCCAGGCCCGTCTGAAGGTTCCCCTGCTCAAGTCATCACATGTCCAGGCCCGTCTGAAGGTTCCCCTGCTCCAGTCATCACATGTCCAGGCCCGTCTGAAGGTTCCCCTGCTCCAGTCATCACATGTCCAGGCCCGTCTGAAGGTTCCCAATGACCATCTTGATGATCCAGAGGAGGCATGGGAGAAAGTCATGTGGTCAGATGAGACCAAAGTAGAACTTTTTGGTCTAAACTTCACTTGTTGTGTTTGGAGGAAAAAGAAGGATGAGCTGCATCCCAAGAACACCATCCCTACTGTGAAGCATGGGGGTGGTAACATCATGCTTTGGGGGTGCTTTTCTGCGAAGGAGACAGGACGACTGCACTGTATTAAGGAGAGGATGAATGGGGCCATTTATTGTGAGATTTTGAGCAACAACCTCCTTCCCTCAGTCAGAGCATTGAAGGCGGGTCGTGGCTGGGTCTTCCAACATGACAACGACCCGAAGCACACAGCCAGGAGAACCAAGGAGTGGCTCCGTAAGAAGCATATCAAGGTTCTGGAGTGGCCTAGCCAGTCTCCACACCTAAATCCAATAGAACATCTTTGGAGGGAGCTGAAACTCCGTGTTGCTCAGCGACAGCCCTGAAACCTGACAGATCTAGAGGAGATCGGTGTGGAGGAGTCGGCCAAAATCCCTGTTGCAGTGCAAACCTGGCCAAGGACCACAGGAAACGTCTGACCTCTGTAATTGCAGACAAAGGCTTCTGTACCAAATATTAACACGGATCTTCTCAGGGGTTCAAATACTTCTGTTCAGCCGTGCGAGACAAATACATTCTTTACAAATCATACAATGTGATCTCCTGAATTCTGTCCTCAGAGTGGGAATCCCCTGCAATGTGAATGTCAGACCCTCCATGATGGAGAAGTGGGAGAACTTGCAGAATGTCAGGGGGTTCAAATACTTCTGTTCCTCACTGTATATATATATATATATATTTATTTATTTATTCTTTGCATGTTGAAATGCATTTTTATATAATACAAAATATATGAAAAATATTTCTACAAATATATTTTTTGAAAGTATATTCTTCAGATTTTTTTTAACATGTAAAAAAAGTCATTTTAACATATATTTTTACGTATATTTGTAAATGCGTTCCAAAAATGTAGATTTGTATTTTTAAAGACCTACAGTATATTTGAAATGGATTTTTAAAAATATTTTTCATAGATTTTGTAATAAAAATGCATTTCAACATACAGTATATATATATATATTTATCTCTCTCTATATATATTTTTTTTTTTATTGAAATATATTTTGAAATATGTTGAATATGGCCAAAATTTTAGTTTTTCAAATATATGTCAATATATTTGGGAAGAATTTCAAATATATTTTCTTCCATGTGGGTTGGCAGAAGGCGGCAGTGCCTGGGATGTTTTCATGTATGTAAAAAGGATAAAATGTAGTCATGTAGTCAGGCTGATGTGCGCTCCGGTGATGGTTCTGTGGCATTTACCATGACGGGTTTGCTGACAGCAGTAGACCGTGCCTGCATCACGTGTTAAAATCCCCTCTTGTGGCCTCCATCGAAGGCGGCTGGCAGGGTGACAACCTGGGAACAAAATTGTGAGACAGAGACAAAGCGTTGTCACCCTATAACAGGAAGTTCCTGAACATGGACCCTCGTGGCAGGATCACCAGGCATTATTTCAATAAAATCTGCCAATCCAAAAATATGTAAAATGAGTTTTAAAATGGCATGGATATAATCAGGGGCAGACTGACAACTCATGGGGCCCCCGGGGCAATAGGGGATCATGGGGCCCCTGTGTCCTCATTCACACTCAAACCACACCCAAAAAAGCCAATGAAAGATACTAGGGGCATCTCATGGGGCCCCCTACTGACCCTGGGCCCTCAGGCAGTGCCCGAGAGCCCAAATGGTCAGACCGCCCCTGGACATGTTACGGATCATGAGATTTTTGGGTTTTACGTGGCCCTGTAGGAGCCAAACAGAAGTCTTCATTCATTGTGGCCCGGTGTGTGTCAGCCGACGTCCACGGCTCACCACGGCGGGAGCTCTCCATTGCCGAGTAATAGATCGCCTGAAGTCATGCACTCGCTTTTGCCTGCGAGCTCAGCCTGAGGGGTTATCGAATGTGAAACCGGAACTTTTTTTTTTTTTTGGCATGCTCTACTTGAGAAAGTTTGTCTTTAGAATTTTTTTTTTTTGTACTTTTCACAAAACTTTGCGTTTTTATCCCCTTTAAGGAAAGTTGGAGTCCGTTCCCAAGGGAAGCGCGTCAGCCTCCAGTGCCATCCGATCCTCGCGCGCTCTGCCCAGCTCTGACCGGTTTGAGGTCATAGTTCCGGGTGGAATCGAAGTGCCGGCATTGACTCCCTGAGAATCGATCGCCGTCTCCCCTGCGCCCCCTAGACGCGGCGTCTCCTCCGTGGCCCCCGATATATTAACCGCTTCCTAAAACGGGGCACGCGGTGTGAGAATGACTCCGCTATCGATCCCGCCGGGAGCGCGGGGCACTATTTTTTCCCTTCCCGATGAGCGTGCCGACATAACCTGCAGACCTGCTAATTATCTTCCTAAATAGACTGTGCCATTAAAACCGCAGGGAAAGAGAGTCGCAGAGAGGAGCTCGGCTTTCCGAGTGCGTCCCCTGGAGCCTTCACGAGTGACAGTCTCTTTGTTTTGGACGGGGACAAGGTCAGATTGGGGAGATAAGAAACTTTATTGGAGAGCGGCACCTGCAGAGCGCACGAGGGCCCTCGCCGATCAAAGTGTATTCTGGATGAAGCGTCTGTAGGGCCTCAAAGACGCCGTCACGTTCAACGCTGCCCTTGAAGATGACAGAGAGGATCAGTGCCAATCAAGATGTTGTAGACGCTCCTTTAGATGATGTCGGGGGTTCCGGTGCCAGTATGTCCCGGGCAGGTCTGCAAAACAGTGAGGAATAGGAAAATGAGGGGTTACATTACATAAGGGAGGGTTTTTTTTGGGGGGGGTTAGTTTTGGGGTTACAGGGTGGTTGAGTGTTAGGGTTACAGAATGGGTTAGTGTTGGGGCTGCAGGGAGGGTTATTGTTGGGGTTACAGAATGGGATAGTGTTGGGGTTACAGGGAGGGTTGGTGTTGGGGTTACAGGATAGGGTAGCGTTGGGGTTGCAAGATGGGTCAGTGTTGGGGTTACAGGGAGGATTAGTGTTGGGATTACAGGGAGGGATAGTGTTGGGGTTACAGGGAGGGTCAGTGTTGGGGTTACAGGGAGGGTCAGTGTTGAGGTTACAGGGAGGGTTAGTGTTGGGATTACAGGGAGGGATAGTGTTGGGGTTACAGGAAGGCTTAGAGTTGTGGTTCTAAGAAGGGTTAGTGTTGGGGTTCCAGGGAGAGTCAGTGTTGGGGTTGCAGGGAGAGTCAGTGTTAGGGTTGCAGGGAGAGTCAGTGTTGGGGTTACAGGAAGGGTTAGTATTGGGGTTGCCGGGAGAGTCAGTGTTGGTGTTACAGGAAGCGTTAGTGTTGGGGTTACAGGGAAGGTTGGTGTTGGGGTTACAGGAAGGGTTAGTGTTGGGGTTACAGGGAAGATTAGTGTTGGGGTTCCAAGAAGGATTAGTGTTGGGGTTACAGGGAGGGTTAGTGTTACAGGGAGGGTTAGTGTTGGGGTTACAGGGAGGGTTAGTGTTGGGGTTACAGGGAGGGTTGGTGTTGGGGTTACAGGGAGGGTTAGTGTTGGGGTTACAGGAAGGGTTAGTGTTGGGGTTACAGGGAGGGTTAGTGTTGGGGTTACAGGGAGGGTTAGTGTTGGGGTTACAGTAAGGGATAGTGTTGGAGTTCCAAGAAGGATCAGTTTTGAGGTTACAGGGAAGGTTGGTGTTGGGGTCACAGGAATGGTTAGTGTTGGAGATCCAGGATAGGTTATAGGAAGGATTAGTGTTGGGGTTACAGGGAGGGTTAGTGTTGGGGTTACAGGGAGGGTTAGTGTTGGGGTTACAGGGAGGGTTAGTGTTGGGGTTACAGGGAGGGTTGGTGTTGGGGTTACAGGGAGGGTTAGTGTTGGGGTTACAGGGAGGGTTAGTGTTGGAGTTCCAAGAAGGATCAGTTTTGAGGTTACAGGGAAGGTTGGTGTTGGGGTCACAGGAATGGTTAGTGTTGGAGATCCAGGATAGGTTATAGGAAGGGATAGTGTAATATTTATAGGAAGGATCAGTGTTGGGGTTACAGGGAAGGTTGGTGTTGGGGTCACAGGAATGGTTAGTTTTGGGGTTACAGGATAGGTTATAGGAAGGGATAGTGTAATATTTATAGGAAGGGATAGTGTTGGGGTTACATGAAATGGTAAGTATTGGGGATACTGGATAGATTAGTGTTGGGGTTGTAGGGAGGGCTACTGTTGGGGTTACAGAATGGGTTAGTGTTGGGGTCATAGGAAGGATCAGTGTTGGGGTTACATGAAAGGTTAATATTTTAGGGTTTCAGTGACGGCCAAGCTGGCCATACACTATAGATTTTGATTGTTTCTCAGTACATTCAGCGACATCACGGATAAATGTCAGAAGCGCTTCAACATTTAGTTTGATTTTAGCATCACGTTAATCATCCAAAATGTGTTCAAGCGACAAAACTCTTCCCTTTCAAAATGTCTGATTACTGCAGTCAAAGCACAAACAGCCAATCAGTTCCTGTGCTGACATTAGGCTTGCTGATAGGAGGAGAGAGCGGAGTGACAGAGAGATGAGCTCATCACTGCTCCGCTTCTCCTTTCACTGTCCAATCACAGGCTGGGGGCGGGTCCATAATGAGTTGAATGATGCTTGCCATCCGACCGAGGACATCTAGTGGAAAAAGACGAGTACTGCAGGGGATATCTCTGGATCGAAGGTGACTATTGCAGCATAAAATCGATGTTTTATACTGAGCGGTCTATTTGTTTTTACCTCGTTATATACGGCTGCAGTTCTTCCTAAACACTGGTAGCATTTCCGCGGCACCCCAGGTGAACCTAGAATTCTCCCATTGGCAAACGCTCGCCCACCTGTCGTTCAGGGAGAGAGACATCCCCCCACCTATATCCGCCCTGAGCCACCCAATCCGTCTCATGATCAGTCAGCAGCGGCGATGTTTGTTGTTGTTAAATCATCTTCCACAATAAGTCCCCCCCGTCAATTATTCTCAGAGATGGATAAGCGGGTGACACCATCAGACCCCCGATCGTCGAAATCTTGAGGTTGTATCATTGTTCGCCGTTCCAATCCATCACCCCCGTCCTTCCTCCGCCGCGTTTCTTGTCTGCGCGCAGGTCGCCGGTCTCGGGTTCAGGGATAGGTCCACTTGTTGTTTGTCGTTTCCCCATTGTTCTGCCCAGCAAGGAGTGGAGGAGGGGGCGTTCAGAATTGTTCTGATTGCGGCACTTGAAGAAAATAAGGAGCGCTCATTGTGCACCGCGAACTGAAAACCGCCTCCAGCTTTGTTTATACAAACCGATTGCCGGGATGAAGAGGAGCTGAATCAGAGGGAGAACAAAGGAGGAAGAGGACCGGACGAAGAGCTGCCAATGGGAAAGGAGGTCGAAGGATCCGCATCGGGGTGTAAGGACTGCCTAACCTTCAATAAAGAGGGGGGGGGGACAAATCGGATATAACGAGAGGAATAAAAAAGAAAAAAAAAAAGAAACTTTGTAGCATAAAAAACAATTCTTTGAACCTTGGAAACTTCCCTGAACTGCAAATTGCCTAAATTGTAGCAGAATAATAACTGTAATCCGGCATTCTGACTTTGAAGGGAAGGTGTGTGGGTACAAATGCGAGCGCGGCCATTGCCAACTTCAGGCAGAGCTGACAGTTCAGATTTCACTGGCTGCATGCTTTTCCTGGGTCATTTGTTTACTAGGTTGAGTGGCAGCCCTCTAAAAAAAAAATTATTTTGGTGAAGTTGCCTTCTGTATCTTTAGGCCTCGTGCACACGGGACATTTTTTCTGGCCAATGGAATGAATGAATGCCCAAACGCTTGACACGCCTAAATACGCCGAAATGCATTTGTGGACAGAGGCGTCCCTAGGGTTGGTGTCACCCGGTGCGGTAACACTTGGTGACACCCCCTCCGACGATCCCCGCAGAATGGATGGGATCTGCGGATTGAGCATAATGGATGGGACTCCAATCCACTATATTCCCCAATCCACAGATCTGCACCATCCTGCGGGGATCGTCGGCTTGCTTTACAACTGATGGCTGTATGGCCAGCTTGGCCGTCACTGAAACCATAACATATTAACCTTTCATGTAACCCCAACACTGATCCTTCCTATGACCCCAACAGCAGCCCATTCTGTAACCCCAACAGCAGCCCTCCCTACAACCCCAACACTAATCTATCCGGTATCCCCAATACTTACCATTTCATGTAACCCCAACACTGATCCTTCCTATGACCCCAACATTAACCCATTCTGTAACCCCAACAGTAGCCCTCCCTACGACCTCAACACTAATCTATCCGGTATCCCCAATACTTACCATTTCATGTAACCCCAACACTGATCCTTCCTATGACCCCAACAGCAGCCCATTCTGTAACCCCAACAGCAGCCCTCCCTACGACCTCAACACTAATCTATCCGGTATCCCCAATACTTACCATTTCATGTAACCCCAACACTGATCCTTCCTATGACCCCAACAGCAGCCCATTCTGTAACCCCAACAGTAGCCCTCCCTACAACCCCAACACTAATCATTCCAGGATCCCCAATACTTACCGTTTCATGTAACCCCAACACTATCCCTTCCTATAACCTATCCTGGATCTCCAACACTAACCAACCCTGTAACCTCAAAACTGATTGTTCTTGGAACCCCAACACTAATCCTCCCTGTAACCCCAACACCAACCTTACCTGTAACCCCAACACTAATCCTCCCTGTAACCCCAACACCAACCTTACCTGTAAC
The DNA here is from genome assembly GCF_062004578.1 of Staurois parvus. Lineage (NCBI taxonomy): Eukaryota > Metazoa > Chordata > Amphibia > Anura > Ranidae > Staurois > Staurois parvus. The sequence goes on from NW_028318934.1 coordinate 439,421, forward strand.
CCCAACACTAATCCTCCCTGTAACCCCAACACCAACCTTACCTGTAACCCCAACACTAATCCTCCCTGTAACCCCAACACCAACCTTACCTGTAACCCCAACACTAGCCCTTCTTGGAACCCCAACAGTAATCTTCCCTGTAACCCCGACAGTGACAACTTTACATGTTGTAAACATGCCAACATTTAAAACTCACCTTTTCTTGGAGCGGGTCGGGTGTCACCCGGTATAGGTTGCATGTCGCCGATCCCTGCAGGATGGATCGGATCTGTGGATTGAGCATAATGAATCGGAGTCTGATCCATCATCCTCCCCAATCCGCATATCCCATCCATCCTTTGGGGATTGTCGGCTGGCTTTACAACTTACCTTTTGGTGGAGCGGGTCTGGTGTCACTCCGTATAGGTTGCATGCCGACGATCCCCGCAGGATTAAGCTGCTTTGTCATATATATATATAATGTATTTATTTATTTTATATAAGCAAATAGATTTAATTGAATACTTAATATGCTATGTCTATACTGTGTGTGTATATATATATATATGTATTATATATATAAACTAGCTACAGTATATGCTAAATATTATATGCTCTGTTATATTATAATAAATATTAAATAAATAAATGTTATATTTACTATATTTAATTTATATACTGTAATATACTTTCTTATAATACAATAATATATTTGAATACATATATATATATATATATATACATTTTTTATATATAAAATATGATGCAAATAGATTTAATTGAATGTTTAATATGCTTTGTATATACAGTAATGTGTGTGCATATGTATATATATATATATAAAAAAATAATTATTATTATTGTATTATAATAAATTGATTTATGCAAGGTCATTGATAATAATAATAATAATATTATATTTTGAATACTAATTAATTTTATATATATATACATTCATTTTTTTATATCAAATATATATTTTATCAAATATGCAAATAGATTTAATTGAATATTTAGTCTGCTTTGTATATACTGTGTGTGTATATACAGTATATGTATATATATATATATTTATTATTATTGTATTATAATAAATTGATTTATGTAACGTCATTGATAATAATACAAAAATATTGTATTTGAATACTAATTTTATTTATTTATATATATATATATATAGATGTGTGTGATGCAGATTTCCCTATTCCTGATATAATTGATCTCCTGCCCTTTCCCTCTCCAGCAATAAATCTCCTCTAATAAGGGGTAACCTTTGTAATAAGCTCTCTCCTCCCAGCACACAACTCTCGGGGGGTCTCTGGGGGTCTCTGACATATGAAATCCTTTGCAAGCTTACAGCTTTTCCACCTCTTCACATTGAAGTGATGGCGGCGTTGGCTCTCCGCGCTGCGTCAGCATCCTCCATGAACCGCGCTGTTTCCGCCGCCTCCTGTCGACTATTCTCAAAAGGAAAACATTTTCTGAAAGTTGATACTTGGCTTGTCCAATAAAGCTCCGTAATGATCCCCAAACTCCAGGTCGCCCGCTCTATGGATCCCCCGCTCTATGGATCCCCACACTATGGATCCCCCGCTCTATGGATCCCCGCTCTATGGATCCCCGCTCTATGGATCCCCCGCTCTATGGATCCCTGCGCTATGGATCCCCGCACTATGGATCCCCCGCTCTATGGATCCCTGCGCTATGGATCCCCGCTCTATGGACCCCCACTCTATGGACCCCCGCTCTATGGATCCCCGCGCTATGGATCCCCGCTCTATGGACCCCCACTCTATGGACCCCCGCTCTATGGATCCCCCGCTCTATGGATCCCCCGCTCTATGGATCCCCACACTATGGATCCTCGCTCTATGGATCCCCGCTCTATGGATCCCCCGCTCTATGGATCCCCCGCTCTATGGATCCCCGCACTATGGATCCCCGCTCTATGGATCCCCGCTCTATGGATCTCTGCTCTATGGATCCCCGCTCTATTGATCCCCACACTATGGATCCCCGCTCTATGGATCTCTGCTCTATGGATCTCTGCTCTATGGATCCCCGCACTATGGATCCCCGCTCTATGGATCCCCGCATTATGGATCCCCGCTCTATTGATCCCCGCTCTATGGATCCCCCTCCCTTGGATCCCCGCACTATGGATCCCCGCTCTATGGATCCCCGCTCTATGGATCCCCGCTTTATGGATCCCCACACTATGGATCCCCGCTCTATGGAGCTCTGCTCTATGGATCTCTGCTCTATGGATCCCCGCTCTATGGATCCCCGCTCTATGGATCTCTGCTCTATGGAGCTCTGCTCTATGGATCCCCGCTCTATGGATCCCCGCTCTATGGATCCCCGCTCTATGGATCCCCGCTCTATGGATCCCCGCTCTATGGATCTCTGCTCTATGGACACTAAAGAAAATAATGGCCTCTCGTCTTGGAAGCGCCGGTAACATTTTCTGCCTTTCCTGCGTATGTCGGGGAAAGAATGTGTTCGTTTTATGGCTAATAAATCTGAGAAATCGTCCCGCTCCGTGCTGGAGAATCGCGGGATCGTTCCTGATGATGGAGGGAGATTTCTTCTAATAAAATCACAGAATTGCTTCGTTTGACAGCCGATAGAATTCATTCCGGATTTCACGGGAAACGGCGGCGTCCTCCATCCAGCGCTCATTATGAGTGATTATTGTTAACTTTACTTGTTTTTAATGTGTTGGGTTTTTTGGGGACGGGAAAGTTTCTTTGCTGTTCCACCCAGACTCTTTATTGTTGTGCCCATTATGAGGGGTTACCACCATCCCTGTGCTGAGTTCCCAGGTCTGTACGCCCGCTGTGCCCATTATGAGGGGTTCCCACCATCCCTGTGCTGAGTTCCTGGGTCTGTAGGCCCGCTGTGCCCATTATGAGGGGTTCCCACCATCCCTGTGCCGAGTTCCCAGGTCTGTACGACCCCTGTGCCCATTATGAGGGGTTCCCACCATCTCTGTGCTGAGTTCCCGGGTCTGTATGCCCCCTGTGCCCATTATGAGGGGTTCCCACCGTCTCTGTGCTGAGTTCTCGGGTCTGTACGCCTGCTGTGCCCATTAGGAGGGGTTCCCACCATCCCTGTGTCGAGTTCCCAGGTCTGTACGCCTGCTGTGTCCATTATGAGGGGTTCCCACCATCTCTGTGCCGAGTTCCCAGGTCTGTACGCCCGCTGTGCCCATTATGAGGGGTTCCCACCATCCCTGTACTTACAGGGTGACAATGCAGCAGCATAAATTGCAGATTTAAAAAGTTTGAAAATGACTTTAAAACCGACAGGAACACATGAAAGCCGCTATAAGATTGGCTGTACATGTACTGTAATGAGCCGACGTTCAGCACCTCTCCATCTCCATGACGGTATCGGCGGACCGCCGAGTGACTTTAGCAGCAGCCTGGCGGATGTTTTTTCTGCGCGGTCTTTGAGTCTCGCGGTTCTATAAATATCATTTAGCCTCTGCGGAGTCAGGGCCACCGCGCCAATGTCTTGTATATTCCCGTAATGAAAGAAAATTTCTCCAGGCGAGATCGGAATGTCGATACAATAACAAACCGCCGCGCTAAAAGGAAACGCGCGATTCTCAGTGATGGAAGGTGAGCGGCTTCTGGAGGCATTCGCTGCAAATTCAAAGGGACTTTTCTCCGACCCGCGCTCGGTCCAAATGTGTCGTCAGCAGGTGGATGCAAATGGATATTATGGCGAGTCCGAGCCGCAATCCCGTCCAATCGGTTGGGCCGGCCTGGCGGGTTCATTCGGTATAGAAACAGAAATGACAAATAATTATAATAACCAATCAATACAAATCGTTCACTAATCTGACTTTGGTACTTCTGAGCGATTGGCTGCTTTCAGGTTGCATGTTAGCCAAGTTGTAATGATAAACATTGTTACATTGTATCATACAGGAGTTACATCGTTATAGAGTTGTATAGTTACAGTGCCTTGAAATGTCCCCCATGTTGTCATGTTACAATGTATCCCCCCTCCCCCCTGAAATGTCCCCCATGTTGTCACATTACAATGTATCCCCCCTCCCCCCTGAAATGCCCCCCATGTTGTCACATTACAATGTATCCCCCCTCCCCCCTGAAATGTCCCCCATGTTGTCACATTACAATGTATCCCCCCTCCCCCCTGAAATGTCCCCCATGTTGTCATGTTACAATGTATCCCCCCCTGAAATGTCCCCCATGTTGTCACATTACAATGTATCCCCCCTCCCCCCTGAAATGTCCCCCATGTTGTCACATTACAATGTATCCCCCCTCCCCCCTGAAATGCCCCCCATGTTGTCATGTTACAGTGTATTCCCCTCCCCCCTGAAATATCCCCCATGTTGTCATGTTACAGTGTATTCCCCTCCCCCCTGAAATGTCCCCCATGTTGTCACATTACAATGTATCCACCTCCCCCCTCCCCCCTGAAATGTCCCCCATGTCGTCATGTTACAATGTATCCCCCCCTGAAATGTCTGCCATGTTGTCACATTACAATGTATCCACCTCCCCCCTGAAATGTCCCCCATATTGTCATGTTACAATGTATCCCCCCTCCCCCCTGAAATGTCCCCCATGTTGTCATGTTACAATGTACCCCCCCCCCCCGAAATGTCCCCCATGTTGTCATCTTACAATGTATCCCCCCCCCAAAATGTCCCCCATGTTGTCATGTTGCAATGTATTCCCCCCCTCCCATGTTGTCATGTTACAATGTATTCCCCCCCTCCCATGTTGTCATGTTACAATGTATTCCCCCCCCCATGTTGTCATGTTACAATGTATTCCCCCCCTCCCATGTTGTCATGTTACAATGTATTCCCCCCCTCCCATGTTGTCATGTTACAATGTATTCCCCCCTTCCCATGTTGTCATGTTACAATGTATTCCCCCCCCCATGTTGTCATGTTACAATGTATCTATTGGGATTGGATGTGATGGACCGACACAAAGTGGCACATAATTGTGAAGTGGAAGGAAAATGAGAAATGGTTTCCATTTGTGACCAATAAATCTGTGAAAAGTGTGGCGGCATTTGTATTCAGCCCCCTTTACTCTGATCCCCCAAAATGGGACTTTACGGCCTAAAAGCAAAACGCTATGTGTGGCAGAAAACTAACACTGCCCATCCCCCTGAACACACCATCCCCACTGTGAAACATGGTGGTGACAGCATCATGTGGTGGGGATGCTTTTCTTCAGCAGGGACAGGGAAGTTGGTCAGAGTTGATGGGAAGATGGATGGAGCCAAATACAGGGCAATCTTAGAAGAAAACCTGTTAGAGTCTGCAGAAGACTTGAGACCGGGGCGGAGGTTCCCCTTCCAGCAGAACGACCCGAAACATCCAGCCAGAGCTACAATGGAATGGTTCCGATCAAAGCATCTTCATGTGTTAGAATGGCCCAGTCACAGTCCAGACCCAAATCCAATGGAGAATCTGTGGCCAGACCTGAAAATTGCTGTTCCCAGACGCCCTCCATCCAATCTGACAGCTTGAGGGATTCTGCAAAGAAGTACGGGCAGAAATGTCCCTCTCTAGATGTGCAAAGAGACATCCCCAAAAAGACTTGCAGCTGGAATGGCAGCCAAAGGGGGTCATGAAACGTGGACATGTAATTCAAAGAACATGACACATGGACATGAAACTTGAACATGCAACTCAACAAATGGGAAACGTGGATAGAAAACGTGGACATGAAACGTGGACATGGACATGTAATTCAAAGAACATGACACATGGACATGCAGCGTGCACATGTAACTCAACAAATGGAAAACGTGGACATGAAACTTGGACATGAAACTTGGATGTGGACATGTAAAAACCTGAAATGTGGACATGAAGCTTGAACATGAAACTCAAAAAATGTGCCAAGCCGCACCGTGAGTGTATTTTTGATGCAACGCTGATACTGTTTCCTATCAAAAATCAGTGGAAGGTTTCTTTGATGTGTTTTTAAAACAGGACACCGCAGGTGCACCATGCAGGACTCTTCACAACGCACCCACAACACCGACCACAACGCATCCACAATGCACCCACAATGCACCCACAACGCACCCACAATGCATCCACAATGCACCCACAATGCACCCACAACGCACCCACAATGCATCCACAACGCACCCACAACGCACCCACAACGCACCCACAACGCACCCACAAGGCACCCACAACGCATCCACAACGCACCCACAACGCACCCACAACGCACCCACAACGCATCCACAACGCACACCCACAACGCATCCACAACGCACCCACAACGCATCCACAACACACCCACAACGCATCCACAACGCACCCACAACGCACCCACAACACCGACCACAACGAATCCACAACGCATCCACAATGCACCCACAACGCACCCACAACGCATCCACAATGCACCCACAACGCACCCACAACGCATCCACAACGCATCCACAATGCACCCACAACGCACCCACAACACACCCACAATGCACCCACAACGCACCCACAATGCACCCACAACGCACCCACAATGCATCCACAAGGCACCCACAACGCACCCACAACGCACCCACAATGCATCCACAATGCATCCACAAGGCACCCACAAGGCACCCACAATGCATCCACAACGCACCCACAATGCACCCACAACGTGCCCACAACACACCCACAAAGCACCCACAACGCACGCACAATGCATCCACAACGCACCCACAACACACCCACAACGCACCCACAATGCACCCACAATGCACCGGTGTGAAGAGTTCCATACGATGTAAACAGAAATATTTTATTGCGTTTTTTGCTGCAATTTAGCGTAGCAAACTCTTATCGGTGCAAAAAGGGGGCCTAAAACCTTCATCTCTCGCACAAATCCCACCCATCTCCCCAATGACAGGGGTCCGCTCCCCACGCCATGAACCCCGCGCCCCCCTATCAATGCTCTGTAATATCCCGACTGCGGCAGAGAAAATCCCCCAACAAAAGTGCAGGAAAAAAATAAAAAAATAAATAAAAAGAGCGGCGAGACATTATGAAGATGAAAGATGTGATATTTTGTAAAGGTCTGAAAATTGTGCCAGCAAAGCTATTTCATGCGTTGTGCGGGGAAGACTGATTGACGGAGCCGCGATGTTATCCTCAAAGTCAAAATAGCATTTTAAACAGTTTGAAGAGTAAAATCTGCATGTGCCGGGAAAAAGAGACAAAACGTGAGGCTTCCTGTGCGGGGAAGGTTGGACGGTCGTCACCAACTCTCTAAGTTTGATGGGACTGCAGCGATCCCGCCCACCCCCGGCTCCCCTTCTGGACCGGTTCTTTGTCCCACCATCCCAATTATTAGACCTTTGTATGGAAATATACATGAGATCCAGAATTCTAGGTACAGACACTGCATCTCTGTGGGGATGGGGGGTGGGGGGGGGGAATTCATTTCATGGCGGGCCGTATCAGCATTATGGTGGCTCTCAAAGGGACGGTTGTATCTGTAAGACTAGATGTCCAGAGCACCCCCCGCCCCTTATTACATCTGTTATCAAGATTCCCACACCCTCCCTAACATCACCGTGTGCCCCTTTGGGGGCAGAGCTGGAAAGCAGAAAGTGCAGAGTCTGGAGGAGGACCAGAGGAGGAGTGGAGTCAGTTACCAGAGTCTGCTGAATGCTAAGACCGGGGGAGGCAGAGATGAGGGGGTGCTGCAGCTGCACTGAGAGGTGCAGGATTTGGCAGAGGAGTTCTGTTCTCCTCTCTGCTGCCGACTGCTGAGACAAGGGGGTACCTGCAGGAGAGGTGTAAGGGCCACAAGAAATGGCCTGGCGCGCCAGATTCAGCCTGTGGGCCTTGTATCCTGTGCTGTATCTGATCATTGGTAATCATGGTTCAGGAGGGGGGCGGGGAGGGGTGGTTTGGGTTTTTATTTATATATATATATATATATATATATATATATATATATATATATATTTTTATGACAAATTTGCATGAATCCCTTCATGGTGGGGGTGGGGGGGTCATTGAAGCCAAGATGACCAGAGCAGATCCTGCAGCATCATTAGGCGTCGGTTAAATTGACCAAAATTCCAACAAATGACCCAAAATAAGAATTACTGTAGCCCCTTCATTACCAGAAGAGTAAAACACAGTGGTGTTGGTGGTGGTGTTGGTGGTGGTGGTGGAGGTGGCTGTTGGTGGTGTTGTTGGTGTTGTTGTTGTTGTTGGTGGTGGTGGTGGTAGTGGTGATGGTGGTGGTGGAGGTGGCTGTTGGTGGTGTTGGTGGTGGTGTTGGTGGTGGTGGTGGAGGTGGCTGTTGGTGGTGTTGGTGGTGGTGTTGGTGGTGGTGGTGGAGGTGGCTGTTGGTGGTGTTGTTGGTGTTGTTGTTGTTGGTGTTGCTGTTGGTGGTGGTGGTGTTGGTGGTGGTGATGGTGGTGGAGGTGGCTGTTGTTGTTGGTGGTGGTGGTAGTGGTGTTGCTGTTGGTGGTGGTGGTGTTGGTGGAGGTGGCTGTTGTTGTTGGTGGTGGTGGTAGTGGTGTTGCTGTTGGTGGTGGTGGTGTTGGTGGTGGGGGAGGGTGACCAGCATTTGTCATGATGTGCTCCTCCAGTAATGTGAGGACCGGTCTCCCCGCACCCACTCCATCCCCAGTGGTGCCATGTTCCTCTTCTTCCAGGTCCATCATCTTCTTGCTTGGCCCATTGGGCGCTGATGATGTAACGTCCATGCTTGCGCGCTCTCAGCCTCTGGCGCCATTCACATCCTCGCTAAAAGGTCAGCAATGGGCGGGGACTCTGCAATATACTGGCCGTGTGCCACAGTCCCTACAGGTTTTAGTAAAATGTTGCTAGCAGTAAATATGTTTTTGTTTTCTGGCAGAGGACTCCTATAGATTCTCTTCTACCCAGAGATCCAACTTGCTGGCAGATTTTTAGTTTTCTGGCTTTACTTCCACTTTAAATTGAGAAAACCGGACCGGGTTCAGCAGCGTCGGCGCCGGTCCGTTCATGTGATCAGCACTGAGCCGCGGGGGCGCACACATTGCACATTCCTAGATGTTTGCTGGTAATTAACGCTCCAATAAAAAGGGAAATCGATGACAATAGAGACAATGTTTGATAACCTAGGATATAACAATGTATACAGCAACAATATATATCACAGGATTACCAATAATCCGTATAACAATCAATACACGATCCGTAATAATGCGCATAACAATGTATACATGTCAGCAACACTGCATATAACAAGGTATATGTGTTCTGTAACATTGTGGACAGTAAAACAACGTACAAGATATAATAATGTATACAATGTAACATCATATATAACTGTGTATACCGTATAACAATGAGTACATGATCAGTAACAATGTATATAACAATGTGTAAATGATCAATAACAAAGTATACAGTATATCAATGTGTATATGATCAACAACAATGTATATACTAATATATAAATGATCAGGAACAGAGTACACAACCTTCTATAAAGTTATGTACTGTATAAGCTGTCAGTAACAATGTATACAGCATAACCATGTATATGACAATGTATGCACAGACTGTAACAATGTATACATGATCAGTAGCAATGTTGTATGTAACAATGTATACATGATCAGTAGCAATGTTGTATGTAACAATGTATACATGATCAGTAGCAATGTTGTATGTAACAATGTATACATGATCAGTAGCAATGTTGTATGTAACAATGTATACATGATCAGTAGCAATGTTGTATATAGATGACAATAAGTTGCCTGACAGAAGGACAAACCATTTGTGATGACACTTTGGGAGTTAATCAGCCAGTATGGGAGATGAGAAAATCTAGGTGGTTGGGGTGCTGGGTGGTCGGGTGTTGGGCGGGCCACGGTTGGTGTGTGGTCAGGGTGTTGGGGGTCAGGGTGTTGAGTGGTCAGAGTATTGGGGTGTTGGGTGGTCAGGGTGTTGGGTGGTCAGGGTGTTGGAGGGTTGGGGTATTGGGGGCCGGGGTGTTGGAGGGTCAGGGTGTTGGGGGGTCGGGATGTTGGGGGGTCGGGATGCTGGGTGGTCAGGGTGTTGGGTGGTCAGGGTGTGGGGTGGTCAGGGTGTTGGGGGGGTTGGGATGTTTGGGGGGTCGGGATGCTGGGTGGTCAGAGTGTTGGGGGATCGGGGTGCTGGGGGGGTTCAGGTTGGAAATATAATAGGAGATATTAAGAGGTAATGGGGGGGGGGGATCTCTAGATCCATACAGCAGAAGTAACAATCCCCCAATTCTTTGTTTTCACCTATGAGGCTTTTATGTGGTCCAGTTACTTTGGAGATAGGATATCAGCCACACAGGGGATGCGTTGGTTTTAGAGGGTTTGTGAGCCATCGTGTAGCACTGCAAAGCAGGAGGCGTGCAATGAGGAAATACAGCTACACATATATAATCCCAATTTATACACAACCTGCGTTCAGCTGCAACCCCAATGCAATACCAAGTCCAAACCATAGTTCCCAACGCAATACCAAGTCCAAACCATTGCTCCCAATGCAATACCAAGTCCAAGCCATTGCTCCCAATGCAATACCAAGTCCAAACCATTGCTCCCAACGCAATACCAAGTCCAAACCATTGCTCCCAATGCAATACCAAGTCCAAGCCATTGCTTCCAACGCAATACCAAGTCCAAACCATAGTTCCCAACGCAATACCAAGTCCAAACCATTGCTCTTAATGCAATACCAAGTCCAAGCCATTGCTCCCAACGCAATACCAAGTCCAAACCATTGCTCCCCATGCAATACCAAGTCCAAACCATAGCTCCCAATGCAATACCAAGTCCAAACCATAGCTCCCAATGCAATACCAAGTCCAAACCATTGCTCCCAATGCAATACCAAGTCCAAACCATAGCTCCCAATGCAATACCAAGTCCAAACCATTGCTCCCCATGCAATACCAAGTCCAAACCATTGCTCCCCATGCAATACCAAGTCCAAACCATAGCTCCCAATGCAATACCAAGTACAAACCATTGCTCCCCATGCAATACCAAGTCCAAACCATAGCTCCCAATGCAATACCAAGTCCAAGCCATTGCTTCCAATGCAATACCAAGTCCAAACCATTGCTCCCCATGCAATACCAAGTCCAAACCATAGCTCCCAATGCAATGCCAAGTCCAAGCAATTGCTCCCAATGCAATACCAAGTCCAAGCCATTGCTCCCAATGCAATACCAAGTCCAAGCCATTGCTCCCAATGCAATGCTAAGTCCAAACCATTGCTCCCCATGCAATACCAAGTCCAAACCATTGCTCCCCATGCAATACCAAGTCCAAACCATTGCTCCCAATGCAATACTAAGTCCAAACCATTGCTCCCTATGCAATACTAAGTCCAAACCATTGCTCCCAATGCAATACCAAGTCCAAACCATTGCTCCCCATGGGCTCGGTGGGGTGAATTGGTATTTGTTTTGTAAAGATTGAACATGCCTCGTTTCGGTGAAGTGCGGAGCGCTACAACGCATCAAATGCATTTGACGCACATTAACCTGAGTTCATTGCAACAGGCATGGCGGGAATTCGGCTTTTACCAATTTTTTTTTTCAACCGCTCTACATGGGTTCGAGTACACCGATCCTATCTGTATACCTTATAAAATGAGATCAGGGTTTGGCTGGCGCCCCTTTAAGCGTTTAATGGAGTCCTGCCTCATTCCGGGAGTGTTTAGATGGGGTTACCTCGATTTGTTAGAACCTAATTCCTCGATTAGTTATGTATTCCTGTGAAATCTGCTGCTCTCCTCTCTCCAGATGCTGCGCCCCCTCCGCTCGCAGCTCCAAGCTGGCAGCCATGGAGCGCCGGTGATATACGGCGCACTTATGGGTATAAATCCGCAACGGAATGGTCTTGTTTTCACATCCAGCTTGGCTACAGGAAATTTAGTCCAATTTCTCCCTATTGCCGCAGAAACGCTGTTTTGATGTGAAAATTTACAGCGCCGGCTTTAAACTAGTTACAGCTGGAGAGAGCGAATCGCCATTAGGCTCCCTCTGGATTTAACCCTGCGAGGTGCCGGAGGCTTTGAAGGCGCACCGGGCCAGGACTGGAAGGGGAGGTTGCCCAGGCTGTGGCTTAGGGAAGCAAAGATGTACGGTGCCTTGCAAATCAATTCACCCCCCTTGGGTTTTGTTTTTATTTTTTTTTGTTGCTTTATGGCCTGGAATCCGAGTGGATTTTTTGGGGGGGGCTTTGTACCATGTGATGTGCACAGCATGCCTATGACTTTGAAGGTACAAAAAAGATGAACGTTCCTGAGGGCGCACCAACAGAAGCCCACCCCCTGCTCATGCATGGCTAGACAACACCTTCTACCTCCTATGGTGACCCATTGATGATGGAGCTCAAAAGAATCTCCATCTCAGCACGCCTTGTTTCACTGGTCACTAGGCAGTTGGGCTCTTGACGGCCTGTTCGCCTATACAGCCAAACATCTCCTTGGTGGGATATAGTAGCATGTATGTGTTGCTTTACGACCTGGAATCCAAATGGATTTTTGGGGGGATTGTACCATGTGATGTGCACAGCATGCCTACGACTTTGAAGGTGCAAAAAGAAGAAGGGTTCCTGAGGGCACAGCAACAGAAGCCCACCCCTAGCTCATGCATGCCTAGGCAACACCTTCCACCTCCTATGGTGACCCATTGATGATGGAGCTCAAAAGTATCTCCAACACAGCACGCCTTTTTTGGCTGGTCACTAGGCAGTTGGGCTCTTGACGGCCTGTTCGCCTATACAGCCAGATGTCTCCTTGGTGGGATATGGTAGCATGTATGTGTTGCCTTTGCTATGGTTATAGCATATCTTCAACTTCCAATAAAAAATTATAATAATTATAAGGGTCTTGTCTTCATCTTCCCTCAATTTCCTGCCACTGAAGACCATCTAATGCAGCTTTCAGCAAGGGGGTGGCAACAGCGCCGCACTGCTCCTGAATTCAGAGCAGCGTTGTCACCCTCATGTAGGTTGTGCCACCTTGAACTACAGTGGGAGGAGAAGACAATGTGGGTGTGACTATCAACATTGTCGCTGCCGATTCAGCCTGTAGAGTGTCAGTCATCACCTGGCCACATCTAATCCCGCCTACAGATTTCTGGATTGGCCACATGTGAGTCAAGGTATGAAACTCTCCCATTGTGAGCTGCAGTGCCTGTGAGGGATAGCGCGTGAGACACAAATGAGGCTCAACGGGGGAAGGCAAAGGGAGTTTTTGTGGCTTGTGCATCGCAAAGTTACTGGATTTGAAAAAAATAGAGAAACGCTGCCGACCAACAGCTCTGAATATGTAAGATATAGAAAATGGCTTCAGGCCCAGATCCTCCTGATAACCACACCTGCTGACGTGCTTCGCCCAACCCTTAGGGCTTAGTAGTAGGGGTGGGAGACCAACTTCTATAAGTCCCATGGTGGGGTGAAATGCATCAGTGGCATGGCTATTGGCAAGAGCCAAGACCACCCACCATTATGACTAAGCACTGGGGCGTAGTGAAATGCGTCAATACATGGCTATCAGGAAGAGCTGGGGTAGAGACCACCCACCTATGTGACTAAGCACAGGGGCGGGCCGAAATGTGTCAGTGGGGGAATGGCTATCAGGAGGAGCCGGGGCTGAGGTCACCCACCTTTATGACTAATCCCTGGAGAGGGGTGAAATGCATCAGTTGCTTGGCTATTGGGAGGAACCAAGGTCACCCAACTTTATGAATAAGCACTGGGGCAGGGTGAAACGTGTTGGAGGTGGGCATGGCTATCAGGAAGAGGTGGGGCCCAAGTCACCCAACTTTGTGACTAAGCACTGGGACAGGGTGAAATGCATCGGAGGGTTGCATGGCTATCAGGAAGAGCTAGGGCCCAGGTCATCCACATTCATGACTAAGCACTGGGGCAGGGTGAAATGCGTCGGAGGGGGCATGGCTATCAGGAAGAGCTGGGGCCCAGGTCATCCACATTCATGACTAAGCACTGGGGCAGGGTGAAACGCATCAGAGAGGGGGCGTGGCTATCAGGAAGAGCTGGGGTCCAGGTCATCCACATTCATGATTAAGCACTGGGGCAGGGTGAAATGCATCGGAGGGGGGCAGGACTATCAGGAAGAGCTAGGGTCCAGGTCATCCACATTCATGACTAAGCACTGGGGCAGGGTGAAATGCATCGGAGAAGGGGCGTGGCTACCAGGAAGAGCTGGGGCCCAGGTCATCCACCTTCATGACTAAGCACTGGGACAGGGTGAAATGCATCGGAGGGTTGCATGACTATCAGGAAGAGCTAGGGCCCAGGTCATCCACCTTCATGATTAAGCACTGGGGCAGGGTGAAATGCGTCGGAGGGGCATGGCTATCAGGAAGAGCTGGGGCTCAGGTCATCCACCTTCATGATTAAGCACTGGGGCAGGGTGAAATGCATCGGAGAGGGTGCGTGGCTATCAGGAAGAGCTAGGGTCCAGGTCATCCACATTTATGACTAAGCACTGGGGCAGGGTGAAATGCGTCGGAGGGGGCATGGCTATCAGGAAGAGCTGGGGTCCAGGTCATCCACATTCATGACTAAGCACTGGGCCAGGGTGAAATGCATCGGAGAAGGGGCGTGGCTATCAGGAAGAGCTGGGGCTCAGGTCATCCACATTCATGACTAAGCACTGGGGCAGGGTGAAATGCATCGGAGAAGGGGCGTGGCTATCAGGAAGAGCTGGGGCTCAGGTCATCCACCTTCATGATTAAGCACTGGGGCAGGGTGAAATGCATCGGAGAGGGTGCGTGGCTATCAGGAAGAGCTAGGGTCCAGGTCATCCACATTTATGACTAAGCACTGGGGCAGGGTGAAATGCGTCGGAGGGGGCATGGCTATCAGGAAGAGTTGGGGCCCAGGTCATCCACCTTCATGAATAAGCACTGGGGCAGGGTGAAATGCATCGGAGAAGGGGCGTGGCTATCAGGAAGAGCTGGGGCTCAGGTCATCCACCTTCATGACTAAGCACTGGGGCAGGGTGAAATGCATCGGAGAAGGGGCGTGGCTATCAGGAAGAGCTGGGGCTCAGGTCATCCACCTTCATGACTAAGCACTGGGACAGGGTGAAACGTGTCATGGCTATTGGGAGGATCAGGAGCCACGGTCGTTCTCTATATCTTACCTGGAGCTGTTGGTTTGAGGCTTTCTCTATTACCCGCCTTTGACACCACTGGGCCATACCACTCCTCCTTTGGGATAGCTTGTGACAGGGTGACAACACTTTTGGGAGACAGGGACAGAGCGTTGTCACCCTCTAACAGGAAGTGCCCGAACAAGGGCCTTCATGGCAGGATCACCAGGGGTTATTTTAATGATTAGAAATGACTGAAAATACCTTGTGAAGTAACGTGAACACGTGAAGCTTGTATGAGATTTTAGCGGTCGCGCTCGCGTCTACTTTACATGTCGGATATTTTTACAACGCATATAATCTTGCAGAAATATAGATTGCTTGCGAGATGTAAAATATTTGATACGTCTCATTCCGGAGAGAGCTCTCTATTGATCGGGCATTATCCCACCCTGCCTTTCTGTCCCAATTAGTCGTCTGCGATCTCCGCGCGTCCTGTGCGCTCATCTGTCCCCGCGTCGGAGCTGTCCTCCCCTGTGCTGGCTCGGGACGATGGCGGGCTGTCTTGGCAGCTCTCGCACATGTCATTATGATGCCTCTAAAGTCACCTTGTCTTGGGAGACGCACAGGCTCCTTCAGACGCCCAGGACTGATCTGATGTCTCTGCAGTCTCTCGGCTGACTCCTCCGGGCTCCTTTGTCTTGACTGATCGTCTTCCTCAGCTTGTCATTGGGAGGGCTGAGCGAATCTGAGGGGGGGGGGGTGGTCAGAGAGGCCAGGAGCACTTTAAAGTCTATGGGGGACCAATCTTACTATTTGGTTCTAGAAAACTGGGCATGGGGAGCTGGGCGCTACCGTGGGGGGGACATGTACCCATACAAAATGTAAAAAATCCCAGGACGCAGGGAGAATGCGGGGGGACGCAGGTCCGGCACCTCCAGGACTGAATGCATGTATTGGTAAGGGATGCTGGGCTGTGCTGGAGGGTCTATCTATGCTGGCTGCTGGGGGATCTATTATCACTGGTGTGGATCTATTTTTGTATGGGGGTCTGTTTTTGCCATGGAGGCCTACTGTTGCTGGTGGGGGATCTATTGTTGCTGGGGGAATCTTGTCTTGCTGGGGGGGGGGCAATGTTTACTTGTTCATATATTGAGTCTCTCCTTTTATGGCCCTGCACTCACCCATGGTGGGTTTCTCTCCTATATATTGGGTCATGGTGGATCATTAGGCCAGATATTGGGTGTCTCTTCTTTTGTGGCCCTGTACTGGTCCAAGGTGGGTTTCTTGCCCATATATTCGGCATGGTGGGTTACTCGCTCAAATGTTGGGTCTCTCTTATTTGTGCCCCTGCACTCGCCCAGATATTAAGCCACTCTTCTTTTGTGCCCCTGCTCTCACCCATGGTGGGTTTCTCACCTATATATTACATCATAGTGGATCATTAGGCCAGATATTAAGTCTCTCTTCTTTTGTGGCCCTGCACTGGCCCATGGTGGGTTTCTCGTCTATATATTGAGTCATGGTGGATCATTAGGCCAGATATTAGGCCTATCTTCTTTTGTGGCCCTGCACTGGCCCATGGTGGGTTTCTCTCCCATATTATGGATCATGGTGGGTTTCTGTCCTATATATTAGGTCTCTCTTTTTGTGTGCCCCTGCACTTACCCATGATGGGTTTCTTGCCCATATATTGGGTCCTAGCAAATTACTCGCCCATGTATTGTGTCTCTTTTTCTTTTGTGGCCTGCACTGGCCCATGGTGGGTTTCTCATCTATATATTGGGTCATGGTGGATCATTAGGCCATATATTAGGTATCTCTTCTTTTGTGGCCCTGCACTGGTCCATGGTGGGTTTCTCGTCTATATATTGGGTCATGGTGGATCATTAGGCCATATATTAGGTCTCTCTTCTTTTGTGGCCCTGCACTGGCCCATGGTGGGTTTCTTTCCCATATTATGGATCATGGTGGGTTACTGTCCTATATATTGGGTCTCTCTTTTTGTGCGCCCCTGCACTTACCCATGATGGGCTTCTCACCCATATATTGGGTCCTAGCAAATTACTCGCCCATGTATTGTGTCTCTTTTTCTTTTGTGGCCTGCACTGGCCCATGGTGGGTTTCTCTCCCATATTCTGGATCATGGTGGATTACTTTCCCATATATTGGGTCTCTCTTTTTGTGTGCCCCTGTACTTACCCATGATGGGTTTCTCGCCCATATATTGGATCCTAGTAAATTACTCGCCCATACATTGGGTCTCTTTCTTTTGTGCCCCTGCACTGGCCCATAGTGGGTTTCTTGCCCTTATATTGGGTCACGGTGGGTTGCTCCCCCATATACTGGGTCTTGGTGGGTTGCTCCCCCATATACTGGGTCTTGGTGGGTTGCTCCCACATATACTGGGTCTGTCTTCTTTTGTCTCCCTGCACTTGACCATGGTGGGCTATTTTGGTGATCTGACTCCAGTACACATTCCCGGAGGTCACACAATTGGCCCGTACTGTGCTCCTTAACATAAATGTTACAAAGTACAATTTAATAAAATTTACTGTAATATTAAGATGTCATCTTTGATTTCACATGACATGATGTGTGGGAACCTTAAAAGCCCGTTATGGTGATTACTATATGATTAACAATTTAATTAATTGAATGTGGTACCCTTAAAGAGGAGAGCCCACTTCTGGAAACTGTCAGCGTATGTTTGATGGTATTTAGATCCTAATCCGCTTGCTGCGGCTCGTATGAATAGAGAGATGATGCCAGACAAAGAAAATTGGTTTTATATTCCTTACTTATTATAGGGATACGGAGATCCCGCTGGCCGCTTGCGCTGGTAGCGAGGAATGTGTTTTTTAGGTAGTGGCACGGCTGACCGCTGCGACGCGGTGGACTTGAAACATATTTTGTAAGCCGGTAATCAGAGAGGCCATTAGCTTGGCGGCCCCTGTGGACTTTTGGGCTCTAAGTGCTGCTTTATAACACGTAAATTTATTTTCTGGCACCGCTCCTTACCCAAACAATATAATATTCCCACAAAGAGCACCTCGGCGCAGAGGTATGAATTTCCCATGAGCCTTTCTACGTAACCCCCAACCCTGTTTTTATTTTTTTTCTTTTGCTTTTTTCGCTGCACTCAGCCATGATGTTTTGCGCGCGGCGATCTATACCATTAGTCGTAGCCTGTACTAGGCCTGGGTTTATTCTCTCCGAGCTGACAAGAGCTGTGACCTACGGAATAAAAGCTCCATTATAAGGCAATTAGGAGGGTGGAAAGGACTGAAAAAGCGATTGGTAGATTAACAGCCTTACTGCAGCCCTGACGTTTCTGCTGTTGGATGCTTTTGGTGGCGAGTATGAAGGCCATGTTAAAGGTGATGCGGGTAGGAGTTTGCTGATGCAGTCGGACAGGACAGTGGAGGGAAATGTTCCCATCAGGGTCACAGCTATCCTTGCGTACAATCAAGCTCCACTCATATCTGTAAAAGTGTTTTTATACTGCCTGTGTCCCCGTTGTGAAAATTTCCTACATTTCCTGTCTTGGTGACAATCATCATCAAGGCTGGAAGTGAGAAGAAATGACAAATACTGTATAAAGACAGATAAATAAGGGTCGATTTCATGCTTTCACATTTAAAAATGCACAGGGTGGCTACATAGCTTCTTGAAAACATCACAGCACTCTTGAAGCACTCTTGAAGCCTGTAGCCTCAACAGCTGTAAGCTCACGTTCTTCTTATAGGCTCACCTTCTCCCTGTAGACTCAATTTCTGTCTGTAAAGCTTAACACCTGGAGGTTCAACTTCTGTAGGCAAACCTTCTCCCTGTAAGCTCAACTTCTCTTTGTAGGCTTCTTCTTGTAGGTTCAACTCCTGTAGGTTCTCCTTCTCCCTGTAAGCTCAACTTCTCTTTGTAGGCTTAACACCTGTAGGTTCCCCCTTCCCTGTAGACTTAACACTTGTAGGTTCACCTTCTCTCTGTAGGCTCAACTCTTGTAGGTTTACCTTCTCTTTGTAGGCTTAACGTCTTCCTGTAGGCTTAATATCTGGAGGCTCAAATTCTTCTTCCTGTAGGCTTAATGCCTGAAGGTACACCCTCTTCCTGTAGGCTCAACTCCTGAAGGCAAACCTTTTCCCTGTAGGCTCAACTTTTCTCTGTAGGGCTTAACCCCTGGAGGCTTAACATCTTCCTGTAGGCTCAACTCCTGTAAGTTCACCTTCTACCTGAAGGGTCAACTCCTGTAGGTTCATCTTCGCTCTCTAGTCTCAACTCCTGTAAGTCCACACTCTCCCTCTTTGCTCGATGCCTGTTGGTCCACATTCTCTATGTAAGCCCAATGCCTGTAGGTTCACCTTCTCTCTGTAGGCTTAACACCTGGAGGCTTAACTTCTTCCTGTAGGCTCAACTCCTGTAAGTTCACCTTCTACCTGAAGGGTCGATGCCTGTTGGTCCACATTCTCTATGTAAGCCCAATGCCTGTAGGTTCACCTTCTCTCTGTAGGCTTAACACCTGGAGGCACATTTTCTTCTTCCTGAAGGCTCAATGCCTGTAGGTTCACCTTCTCCATGTAGACTCGACTCCTGTAGGCTCACCTTCTTGTTGTAGGCTCAAATCCTGTAGGTTCACCTTCTCTCTGTAGGCTCAACACCTGTAGGCTCACCTTCTCTCTATAGGCTCAACTTCTGAGGTTCCCCTTTCCCTGTAGACTTAACACCTGTGTGTTCACCTTCTCTTTGTAGGCTCAATCTCTCTCTGTAGGCTTAACACCTGGAAGCTCACCTTCTTCTTGCTGTATGCTCAATGCCTGTAGGTTCACCTAACTCCTGTAGGCTCAACTCCTGTAGGCTCTCTCTCTCTCTGTAGGCTCAACTTCTCTCTGTAGGCTTAATACCTGGAGGCTCACCTTTTTCTTCCTGTAGGCTCAACTCCTGTAGGTTTACCTTCTCTTTGCAGGCTTAACGTCTTCCTGTAGGCTTAATATCTGGAGGCTCAACTTCTTCTTCCTGTAGGCTTAATGCCTGAAGGTACACCCTCTTCCTGTAGGCTTAACTCCTGAAGGCAAACCTTTTCCCTGTAGGCTCAACTTTTCTCTGTAGGGCTTAACCCCTGGAGGCTGTACGTTCACCTTCTTCCTGTAGTGTCAACACCTGTACATTCACCTTTTCCCTGTAGGCTCAACACCTGAAGGCTCACCTTCTCTCTGTAGGCTCAACTTCTCTTTTTAGGCTTAACACCTGGAGACTCTCCTTCGTCTGTCTGTAGGCTCCACACCTGTAGATTCACCATCTCCATGTAGGCTCAGCACCTGTAGTTTCACACTCTCCCTCTTAGCTCACCTTCTCTATGTAAGCCCAACGTAGGTTCGCCTTTGCCCTGTAGGCTTCTGCCCGATGGTCCTCCTCCAGATTGAATGAGAGCCATTGTCATTAAACCCACATTCTGTGAACTTTGTCTGTCATGGACAATCCCCCTGGGAGTACGTCTTTGTGCTGCTACAGTTGTGACCAAAATTATTCAACCCCCAATGCTGTAAAGGGGTTTAGGGACTATAGTGTACATTTGGAATTGTATTCAGAATCAAATCCTACAAGGACGTTGTAACTACCCAAATGCAACTAAAATGACATCAATTGTTTATGTAATACAGTAGTAAATGGTTCTTATGTGGTTTCTTCATTGCCACAATTATTCAACCCCTTAAAGACTACCACTCTGAAGAACAGAGGTTCATACAGGTGCTTTCCATCAGGTATTGAAAACACCTGTGGATGTCACCGAGCAGCAATCAAGCATAATAAGCACCAATTAGGCAGCTTTAAAATGACTGTGATACTCAGCTCCTTCTAGACATTTACTGGTGTGGTTACAAACATGGTGAAGGCAAGAGAATGGTCCAGGAAGACAAGAGAAGAGGTGATTTCTCTTCACAGGAAGGGCAATGGCTATAAGAAGATTGCAAAGATGTTAAACATACCAAGAGACACCTTAGGAAGCATCATTCGCAAATTCAAGGCAAAGGGCACTGTTGAAACGCTACCTGGTCGTGGCAGAAAGAAGATGCTGACTTCGACTGCTGTGCGCTACCTGAAGCGTAGAGTGGAGAGAAGTCCCCGTGTGACTGCTGAGGAACTGAGAAAAGATTTGTCAGATGTGGGTACAGAAGTTTCAGCCCAGACAATAAGACGCACACTGCGTAATGAAGGCCTCCGTGCCAGAACTCCCAGGCGTACCCCCTTGCTGTCTCCAAAGAATAAGAAGAGTCGACTGCAGTATGCCAAAAGCCATGTGGACAAACCACAAAAGTTGTGGGATAGTGTTCTGTGGACTGATGAAACAAAATTAGAACTGTTTGGGCCCATGGATCAACGCTATGTTTGGAGGAGGAAGAACAAGGCCTATGATGAAAAGAACACCTTGCCTACTGTGAAGCATGGTGGAGGGTCAATCATGCTTTGGGGCTGTTTTGCTTCTGCAGGTACAGGGAAGCTTCAGCGTGTGCAAGGTACCATGAATTCTCTTCAGTACCAGGAGATATTGGATGGAAACGTGATGCAGTCCGTCACACACCTGAGGCTTGGGAGACGTTGGACCTTTCAACAGGACAATGATCCCAAGCATACCTCCAAGTCCACTAGAGCATGGTTGCAGAGGAAAGGCTGGAACATTTTGGAGTGGCCATCGCAGTCACCAGACTTAAATCCGATTGAGAACCTCTGGTGGGACTTAAAGAAAGCAGTTGCAGTGCGCAAGCCTAAGAATGTGACTGAACTGGAGGCCTTTGCCCATGAAGAATGGGCGAAGATACCCGTAGATCGCTGCAAGACACTTGTGTCAAGCTATGCTTCACGTTTAAAAGCTGTTATAACTGTAAAAGGATGCTGTACTAAGTACTAAGATTGAATGTCACTTGGGGGTTGAATAAAACTGATAATGCTGTGAGCACAGAAAAGACATTTGTGGTTATTTCATTATAACTGTTATGTTATATTTGTCTGACCTACAAGTGCCTCTTTAATGTAAATGTAAGCAAGATGACTGAATGATCAAAAGCAATGTCAAACTGGCCAAAACACTCAATTTCAGTGGGGGTTGAATAATTTTGGTCACAACTGTATGCTGTCCCAAAAAACTGATGCACAGAACAGTGCTTACACATCACAAGCACCATTCTGTATATCAGTAGGGACGGCCCAGGGATGAAAAGGAAGGTCCGTCACCAGAATGACTGGAAGGAATCTGGATTTTATGCTCAGTAGTTGGGTCGAGCTCTGATTTAAAAACCTTGCCTGCAATAGTGAGAACATTTTAATCCGTGCCGGCACCCCTGTTAGACCTTCCCCTGAAGATATGGACCTCTTGTAAAAAAAAAACCCCTAAATATCTCCAGTTTGGAGGACAAAGAATAAGTGGAGAGGCGTTGTGATGTCTCCTCGCAGATATTGAGTAAGAAGTCTTGTGGGGGATCTATTTCACACAGAGATGCGACAACGCGGAGAGGTCATGGCACTGTGCTGGGAGGATGGCAGACTCCGGGGATATCTATTGTACAGGACGTGGCCTTGTCAACCTCCTGAAATGGATGAGCATTAATAGAAGAAGTCTTCAGCCGGAGGGGATGATTTTTGTATAAGAATGAGGCTGCTCCACCGAGCTCCGGCTGTCCCCGTTGGACACCAAGGTAGACGATATTGATGTGAAGACTCCAACCAGGTAAATGGAGGCTGTTAATGTTGTCAAAATGGCAGCTGGTTGGGACTGTGCTATAGATAGATTATATCTGCTGAAATCTTAAAGAGAACCAGTCACCAGTTGTGGGCCTATTCAAGGATTTGAGTTCTTTGTAACCGCCTTTCATCCGACCATCCTACATACTCTGATAGAAGATGGATGCCACAGCGTGGGACGCCTTTTTCAAAAGTCCCTTTTTTTTCCCTTTGCTCTTGTGCACCCCCTAGTGCATGCACAGGCAAACACCGCGACCGTCTGTTGGGCAGTAAAGATCTCAAACCGAAGGTACAGAGCCAAAGCGAGTAATTGTTTTCTATTAAACGTTTCCAGAAGCGAGGTGCGACATACAGGTTCATCCTCCCGGAACTAGAGAGCAGCCACCCGGCCGTTTATGAACATTGGTCAGATGGGAAGTGATGAAATACCACCAAAAGAAAGCTATTTGTCTTATATATAAATATAAAATTCATTTTGGAACAAAAAATGGAGTAATTGTCAGTCAAACTATCGTCACATGCCTGATGAAGGGGTCCTGCGAGACTCCGAAACGTTGCCTTGCTGTAACTATGGGTCACATGCCTGATGAAGCGGTCCTGCGAGACTCTGAAACGTTGCCTTGCTGTAACTATGGGTCACATGCCTGATGAAGGGGTCCTGCGAGACTCTGAAACGTTGCCTTGCTGTAACTATGGGTCACATGCCTGATGAAGGGGTCCTGCGAGACTCTGAAACGTTGCCTTGCTGTAACTAAGGGTCACATGCCTGATGAAGGGGTCCTGCGAGACTCCGAAACGTTGCCTTGCTGTAACTATGGGTCACATGCCTGATGAAGGGGTCCTGCGAGACTCTGAAATGTTGCCTTGCTGTAACTATGGGTCACATGCCTGATGAAGGGGTCCTGCAAAACTCCGAAACGTTGCCTTGCTGTAACTATGGGTCACATGCCTGATGAAAGGGTCCTGCAAGACTCCAAAACTTGCTGTAACTATGGGTCACATGCCTGATGAAGGGGTCCTGCAAGACTCCGAAACGTTGCCTTGCTGTAACTATGGGTCACATGCCTGATGAGGGGGCCCTGCGAGACTCCGAAACGTTGCCTTGCTGTAACTATGGGTCACATGCCTGATGAAGCGGTCCTGCGAGACTCTGAAACGTTGCCTTGCTGTAACTATGGGTCACATGCCTGATGAAGGGGTCCTGCGAGACTCTGAAACGTTGCCTTGCTGTAACTAAGGGTCACATGCCTGATGAAAGGGTCCTGCGAGACTCCGAAACGTTGCCTTGCTGTAACTATGGGTCACATGCCTGATGAAGCGGTCCTGCGAGACTCTGAAACGTTGCCTTGCTGTAACTATGGGTCACATGCCTGATGAAGGGGTCCTGCGAGACTCTGAAACGTTGCCTTGCTGTAACTAAGGGTCACATGCCTGATGAAAGGGTTCTGCGAGACTCCGAAACGTTGCCTTGCTGTAACTATGGGTCACATGCCTGATGAAGGGGTCCTGCAAAACTCCGAAACGTTGCCTTGCTGTAACTATGGGTCGAATGCCTGATGAAAGGGTCCTGCAAGACTCCAAAACTTGCTGTAACTATGGGTCACATGCCTGATGAAGGGGTCCTGCAAGACTCCGAAACATTGCCTTGCTGTAACTATGGGTCACATGCCTGATGAGGGGGCCCTGCGAGACTCCGAAACGTTGCCTTGCTGTAACTATGGGTCACATGCCTGATGAAGGGGTCCTGCGAGACTCCGAAACGTTGCCTTGCTGTAACTATGGGTCACATGCCTGATGACGGGGTCCTGCGAGACTCCGAAACGTTGCCTTGCTGTAACTATGTGATCATTCATTCAAACTTTTGGACCCGTATTGGGGATCCTCGGGGTGCTGGTGACATTCTCCCTTACTGGAATATTGCCTGGACAGGAAGGGGTTTAACATGGTGGTCACTGTAGTGGTTAACATAATCCCTGGTGATCCTGGCATGAAGGCCCTTGTCTGGGTACATTCTGTTTTGGCAGCTCCAAAATGTAGGCAATGGTCAAGGGCCACACAGGACTTGAAACGCGTAGGCATGGGAGTACATATCCTGTGGTAAGTATAGAATATTTCTGCTACCCTTGTTTGTCTCTAAGCGGTGTCACTCCCATTGCTGAGGCTACAGGCAGCACATTACACAGGCCTGGTCCACCATTGTCAGGAAGCCGGTCCAGAGCAATGATGTGCAGCCAATGTTGGAGCAAGTGCATGTAGGCAGGAAGTGGCTGTAAGAAGGTGCAGGAGATCAGCAGCACTGAGAGGATACAAATAAATAATAGAAGACAAATGAAAATGAATATGGGGTTGTGTTGTCCGCAACGCAAACCTTGGGGGCTACGGGGTTAACTCATCGCCATCCAGTCCGTGTCTAGTGCCTTCCATCATCGTGACTGAGAGGGCCATTTATAGATCATCCCTCATAGACAATTATTGGAATGGTGCCAGAAATAAGCCTTAAAGACATTTTAGCATAATAAAGGTAATATCCTGACATTGGACGTGTATGGTGGAACCAGAGGCCGGGCGTCGGGTCGTTTAGGAGCGCCGGGGTTTGTCGCAGCAACCAACTGACCTTCTTCAGACCCCAAGATCTGTTTACCCTCCGCAACTGCCCCTGTATTGGGGACAAATAATAGACATACACTATATTGCCCCAAGTATTGGGCCGCCGGCCTTCCCACGCACATGACCTTTAATGGCCCCCAGTCTTAGCCCGTAGGGTTCAATATGGAGTTGGCCCCGCCCTTCCCACGCACATGACCTTTAATGGCCCCCCAGTCTTAGCCCGTAGGGTTCAATATGGAGTTGGCCCCGCCCTTCCCACACACATGACCTTTAATGGCCCCCAGTCTTAGCCCGTAGGGTTCAATATGGAGTTGGCCCCGCCCTTCCCACACACATGACCTTTAATGGCCCCAGTCTTAGCCCGTAGGGTTCAATATGGAGTTGGCCCCGCCCTTCCCACACACATGACCTTTAATGGCCCCCAGTCTTAGCCCGTAGGGTTCAATATGGAGTTGGCCCCGCCCTTCCCACACACATGACCTTTAATAGCGATCCAGTGGCTAATTACCCGCTCAAAAGAAAGACAATCAGCAGCTGGAAAAAAAATACTGGGGTTCAGCCATAACCCCGGTAAACCACTTGAAAGCCGCAACATACACTATATTGCCCCAAGTATTGAGCCGCCGGCCTTCCCACGCAAATGACCTTTAATGGCCCCCCAGTCTTAGTCTGTAGGGTTCAATATTGAGTTGGCCCCACCCTTTCCATGCACATGACCTTTAATGGCCCCCCAGTCTTAGTCCGTAGGGTTCAATATTGAGTTGGCCCCGCCCTTTGCACCTATAACAGCTTCAACTCTTCTGGGAAGGCCGTCCACAAGGTTTAGGAGGGTGTCTATGGGAAGGTTGGACCATTCTTCCAGAAGCACATTTGTCAGGTCAGGCACTGATGTCGGGGGAGGAGGCCTGGCTCGCAGTCTCCGCTCTAATTCATCCCAAAGGTGTTCTATGGGGTTGAGGTCAGGACTCTGTGCAGGACAGTCAAGTTCCTCCACCCCAAACTGGCTCCTCCATGTCTTTATGGACCTTGCTTTGTGCACTGGGGGACAGTCATGTTGGAACAGGAAGGGGCCATCCCCAAACTCCTCCCACAAAGTTGGGAGCATGAAATTGTCCCAAATGTCGCCTTAAGAGTTCCCTTCACTGGAACTAGGGGGCCAAGCCCACCCCTTAAAAACAGCCCCACACCATAATCCCCCCTCCACCAAACTTTACACTTTGCACAATGCAGTCAGGCAAGTACTGTTCTCCTGGCCACCGCCAAACCCAGACACATCCATCGGATTGCCAGACAGAGAAGCGTGATTGGTCACTCCAGAGAACACGCCTCCATTCCTCTAGAGTCCAGTGATGGTGTGCTTTACACCACGGCATCCGACGCTTAGCATTGCACTTGGTGATGGAAGGCTTGGATGGATACATTCCATTATACATTGTATCGTTATATACATTCCATTATACATTGTATCATTATATACATCCTATTATACATTGTATCATTATATACATCCCATTATACAATGTATCATTATATACATTCCATTATACATTGTATCATTATATACATTCCATTATACATTGTATCATTATATACATTCCATTATACATTGTATCATTATATACATCCTATTATACATTGTATCATTATATACATCCTATTATACATTGTATCATTATATACATTCCATTATACATTGTATCATTATATACATCTTATTATACATTGTATCATTTTATACATCTTATTATACATTGTATCATTTTATACATTCCATTATACATTGTATCATTATATACATTCCATTATACATTGTATCATTATATACATCCCATTATACATTGTATCATTATATACATTCCATTATACATTGTATCATTATATACATCCTATTATACATTGTATCATTATATACATTCCATTATACATTGTATCATTATATACATTCCATTATACATTGTATCATTATATACATTCCATTATACATTGTATCATTATATACATCCTATTATACATTGTATCATTATATACATCCTATTATACATTGTATCATTATATACATT
The DNA here is from genome assembly GCF_062004578.1 of Staurois parvus. NCBI lineage: Eukaryota > Metazoa > Chordata > Amphibia > Anura > Ranidae > Staurois > Staurois parvus. Next base: position 466,919 of record NW_028318934.1, read on the forward strand.
CCATTATACATTGTATCATTATATACATTCCATTATACATTGTATCATTATATACATCCTATTATACATTGTATCATTATATACATTCTATTATACATTGTATCATTATATACATCCCATTATACATTGTATCATTATATACATCCCATTATACATTGTATCATTATATACATCCCATTATACATTGTATCATTATATACATCCCATTATACATTGTATCATTATATACATCCTATTATACATTGTATTGTTATATACATCCTATTATACATTGTATTGTTATATACATCCTATTATACATTGTATCATTATATACATCCTATTATACATTGTATCATTATATACATTCCATTATACATTGTATCATTATATACATCCTATTATACATTGTATTGTTATATACATCCTATTATACATTGTATCATTATATACATTCCATTATACATTGTATCATTATATACATCCTATTATACATTGTATTGTTATATACATCCTATTATACATTGTATCATTATATACATTCCATTATACATTGTATCATTATATACATCCTATTATACATTGTATCATTATATACATCCTATTATACATTGTATCTCTCCAACTCCTGGTATAGAGAGGGAAAAAAATGTTTGTTAAAAAAATAAATCAATAAATAAATATTAACAAATTAAAGAAAAAATACCCAGATGAAGGTTTGATCTAGTTCAGTGCTGGGGTAATTGCTTGGGTCAAGGTCAAAGGTCAAGGTCAAATGTTTTTGAAAAAAAAAATTTGGTGTCTGTGTGTTTTAGGTTAAAAAAACCCCAAAAACCAAACTTCGCACTCTTGTTTCTGGGCCGCACTCCGGGTACAAACAACAAATAACACACATATATGGGATCGCTGCGATCGTCAGGAGCTGGAGAATGTATTTTGTGTTCTGTGGGGGTCGGTTATGGTAGTAACAAGAAACACTCAGTTAAATAAAAAAAACATTTTTTTTTCCCTATTTTGGGTTTTCCTTTTGATAATAAAAAAAAAAATCAGGAGAAATCCATTCCCATTTACCGCCAAATGAAAACAAAGTATAATCCACCCGGATGTACGAAGTCGTTGTGGTGATTCGGACGGTTTTACTAACACGGGTCAAAGTTGTAAAATTGTGCTTAGGCGTTAGGATTTGTGTTACACTCAGGCAGGAAGGGGTTAAAAAAAAACAGAAAGTGCAGCAAAAACGCGGTAAAAACTCCTATGTGTGTTTTTGCGGTGGATTGGTGTAAAAGTCGCCTAATTATCTACCTTCATTTTGTACAGCGCCAGGGGCGGACTGACCACTCGGGCACTGCCCGAGGGCCCGGGGTCAGTAGGGGGCCCCATGAGATGCCCCTAGTACCCTTCATAGACTTTTTTTGGGTGTGGTTTGAGTGTGGGTGAGGATACAGGGGCCCCATGATCCCCTATTGCCCGGGGGCCCCATGAGTTGTCAGTCCCCCCTGTACTGCGCTGTGCAAACTGTTGGCGCCATATAAATCCTGTATTATAATAATGCCTAAATGTCCCCGTTTCTGCCGGGGGGATGCAAACTACGGCGCACCGCTCGTGTACATTCCCGTAAATACTCGGATTCTCTGGTTGATTCGAAGCGTTGGACGTCTTTCACTAAAAGGCCGGGATCAGCCTAATCTCTGTAATGTGATGGCGGTGATATGCAGGAAGCCGACAGCGAGACCCCAAATCCCCCCTAATGGGATAACGCTCTCCCTGCGACCTCTCGCTGTATTCACAGAGACGACATTAAATAGATTTCTGCCTATTACTGGCTGGGATGGCAGATGGAGAGTCGGCTCCGGATCCAGGAATGTATATGGAAGGGGGGAGGGCGCTCGGCTCGGCATTCATTCCATTACAGATCATCCAATATGAGCCACAACTCCGACCGAAACATCACAAACAACAAATATCACTCCGAAAGATGAAAGAACACAAACCAGATTTGCAGAAGGAAACGCCCCCTCCTCCTTCTACAAAGTTACAATGTACAGTCTGATCACTGGGGGAGGGGAGACCGAGGAAATGCCTCCTCCTCCTTCTACAAAGTTACAATGTACAGTCTGATCACTGGGGGAGGGGAGACCGAGGAAATGCCCCTCCTCCTTCTACAAGGTTACAATGTACAGTCTGATCACTGGGGGAGGGGAGACCGAGGAAATGCCCCCTCCTCCTTCTACAAAGTTACAATGTACAGTCTGATCACTGGGGGAGGGGAGACCGAGGAAATGCCCCCTCCTCCTTCTACAAAGTTACAATGTACAGTCTGATCACTGGGGGAGGAGAGACCGAGGAAATGCTCCTCCTCCTTCTACAAAGTTACAATGTACAGTCTGATCACCGGGGGAGGGGAGACTGAGGAAATTCCTCCTCCTCCTTCTACAAAGTTACAATGTACAGTCTGATCGCTGGGGGAGGGGAGACTGAGGAAATGCCTCCTCCTCCTTCTACAAGGTTACAATGTACAGTCTGATCACTGGGGGAGGGGAGACTGAGGAAATGCCTCCTCCTTCTACAAAGTTACAATGTACAGTCTGATCACTGGGGGAGGGGAGACTGAGGAAATGTCTCCTCCTCCTTCTACAAAGTTACAATGTACAGTCTGATCACTGGGGGAGGGGAGACTGAGGAAATGTCTCCTCCTTCTTCTACAAAGTTACAATGTACAGTCTGATCACTGGGGGAGGGGAGACTGAGGAAATGCCTCCTCCTCCTTCTACAAAGTTACAATGTACACCGTGATCCAGGGGCGGACTGACAACTCATGGGGCCCCCGGGGCAATAGGGGATCACGGGGCCCCTGTGTCCTCACCCACACTCAAACCACACCCAAAAAAGCCTATGAAAGGTACTAGGGGCATCTCATGGGGCCCCCTTCTGACCCTGGGCCCTCGGGCACTGCCCAAGAGCTCAAATGGTCAGTCCGCCCCTGGTCTGATCACTGGGGGAGGGGAGACTGATGAAATGCCTCCTCCTCCTTCTACAAAGTTACAATCTACAGTCTGATCAGTGGGGGAGGGGAGACTGAGGAAATGCCTCCTCCTCCTTCTACAAAGTTACAATGTACAGTCTGATCACTGGGGGAGGGGAGACAGAGGAAATGCTTGGAGCCTGTAACCCCGATATATTGGATTTGGGTCGGGCCCCGGGCCCCCTCCACACTCTCACATGGACTATGCAGAGCAATAAATGAGGATTAGGGCAGGGAGGGGCCCGATCCAGGAGGAGAAATAATCGTTCTCTCTGATGTTGGCGGATTCTGGATGATTAAACCCGAATGTATGAAATGGACGGCGAGAGGTGGAAGTGGAAGGAGAGGTCGCGCCATGAGCTGCGGGACGCGTCTGAAGTTGTAGGACGCGGCTTGTAGATACAAAAGCATTGATGGTCTCACTAACAACGTTCGATGGGCAGATCTGACCGACACCTCGCACCTCATCTCCTCAAATCACTCATAGAGGATGATGGAGACAGGAGGGGGGATGGGCCGAGGTTGGAGCCATTTATGGGATGGCTAGAAATCGCCTCGTTAACCTTTCATCCCGAAACATCTCTCATCACAGCACATTGTTTGATAGGTAGTTGACCCGTTCTTCCGTCTGTACTGGCGGGTCGGTTTTCTTTAAATCTTCTATGAAATTGGCAGCTTGTTAGGAATATTGGAATTCCTCCCACTGACACCAATGATGGGGCACTATTCCCCCAGTGACACCAATGATGGGGCACTATTCCTCCCACTGACACCAATGATGGGGCACTATTCCTCCCACTGACACCAATGATGGGGCACTATTCCTCCCACTGACACCAATGATGGGACACTATTCCTCCCACTGACACCAATGATGGGGCACTATTCCCCCCACTGACACCAATGATGGGACACTATTCCTCCCACTGACACCAATGATGGGACACTATTCCTCCCACTGACACCAATGATGGGGCACTATTCCCCCCACTGACACCAATGATGGGACACTATTCCTCCCACTGACACCAATGATGGGACACTATTCCTCCCACTGACACCAATGATGGGACACTATTCCTCCCACTGACACCAATGATGGGACACTATTCCTCCCACTGACACCAATGATGGGGCACTATTCCCCCAGTGACACCAATGATGGGGCACTATTCCTCCCACTGACACCAATGATGGGGCACTATTCCTCCCACTGACACCAATGATGGTGAACTATTCCTCCCACTGACACCAATGATGGGGCACTATTCCTCCCACTGACACCAATGATGGGGCACTATTCCTCCCACTGACACCAATGATGGGGCACTATTCCTCCCACTGACACCAATGATGGGGCACTATTCCTCCCACTGACACCAATGATGGGGCACTATTCCTCCCACTGACACCAATGATGGGGCACTATTCCTCCCACTGACACCAATGATGGGGCACTATTCCTCCCACTGACACCAATGATGGGACACTATTCCCCCAGTGACACCAATGATGGGGCACTATTCCTCCCACTGACACCAATGATGGGACACTATTCCTCCCACTGAAGGGGAAGAGCCAGTACACTTGTGCAGGACTGGAGGGGAGGAGCTAATACACCTGTGCAAGATTGAAGGGGAGGAGCTGGTACACCCATACAAGACTGGAGGGGAGGAGCCTGTACACCTGTGCACGTCTGGAGGGGAGGAGTCAGTACACCTGTACAAGTCTGGAGGGGAGGAGCCTGTACATCTGTGCACGTCTGGAGGGGAGGAGTCAGTACACCTGTACAAGACTGGAGGGGAGGAGCCTGTACACCTGTGCAAGACTGGAGGGGAGGAGCCGGTACACCTGTGCACGTCTGGAGGGGAGGAGTCAGTACACCTGTACAAGTCTGGAGGGGAGGAGCTGGTACACCTGTACAAGACTGGAGGGGAGGAGCCTGTACACCTGTTCAAGACTGGAGGGGAGGAGCCGGTACACCTGTGCAAGTCTGGAGGGGAGGAGCCGGTACACCTGTGCAAGTCTGGAGGGGAGGAGCCGGTACACCTGTTCAAGTCTGAAGGGGAGGAGCCGGTACACCTGTGCAAGTCTGGAGGGGAGGAGCCCGTACACCTGTGCAAGTCTGGAGGGGAGGAGCCGGTACACCTGTTCAAGTCTGAAGGGGAGGCTGGAGGGGGGATTTAATTAGGAAACACTTTAGATCAGGAAAAAAATAATTTTGAGTGACTGTAAGTAAAGCAATGAAATCACAATGTATTTGGGGCCCCTTGAGCCTGACATCTCGTCCTCCTAAGGGCCACTGCTTCAGAAGCTCCACCACAGGTAGGTATATTGTGCAACATAAAACGCATTACGTGCAAACCAAAATTCAGCTCCCCTGACGCCTTTGTCCCGCCCGCCGCCATATCCCGCCTTTCCTCTGCGATTTTTCCACCCTCCTCCCAAAACCAATTAAGCTCACTCCTAACGAAACTGTTATTCTGACCTAACTAGATAGCGGCGCCTATTCACTCGCTGCGAAATAAAACCGCAGTTAATCAAAAACAATTCGGGCCTCCATTACAGCCGGCCGCGCGAAAAAAAGGCTGGGGTAGCAATTGTCAGGTAATTGCGGGAGAGATCGCCGAGAGAAAATTGGAATATAGTCGAGGGCGGGAAGGATATTTAGAGAAGCTATCGCTCTGGGGAGGGGGGGGGGGGGCGGCCGACGCATCTGTCTGGGGCTGAGTACAAAACAAACAATTCACATCTACCGCAGGAAGGTGGCGGCGCCATTGCGACTTGGAAGCTGCAACCTGTGCAATTTTCGCAGGTAAAATTAGGGGAGGGTTCGCGTCTTTCTCCTTTTGAGATAATAGGAAAATCATTGATACATTTTATTTAAATTGTACTTTACGATGACCGCGGACCTCCATCATTCCCAATACTCGACTCTGCGGGCGCAATCTTCTCCGGCGCGGAGTTATAGTTATCTCGGGGTGGTTCCGCCTACCAACACACATCCTTTGCCAAAATGGAAATATTATGCCGATTATATTCAGGGCTTCACTGGATCAATTCCAACAGTTTCTTTTTTTTTTTTCTTGTAGTTTTAAAGATAGCTGGTCGGGGACATGTGGACAGGAAGGGACAGCAGAGTGTGTAAGGGGGTGACCTCACCCCTGTGCTGCTGCTACTTCATTGTCCAATCAGAAAGCTGGGGAAAGGTTCGCGGACCTGGCATGTTTTCATTCCCATATACTTATATTTGCTGGTATTTACAGGGTCAGCCCAGAAAAGGATGAGCCAGACTTTTTTTTGCACCCCCCCCCCTCCATTATAGGTTTCTAGGACACTGTGTGGCATTGGTTGCTAGGACACAGGTAGCTGGGCTGCACAGCATCATTCATTGTTAATTATACCATAATATCCAGTGAGGCTGTGCTGCCCAGAGGCTGAACATCCACGAGAGTGGATGTCATTTGAGTCACCTATTTTTTCCTGCTTCCCTCCCCTCCAACTATAGGTTGCTAGGATGCTGTGAGTCATTGGTTGCTATGATGCAGGCTCTGGGCTGCAAAGCGTCATTAGTCATTACTTTTACCACAATAACCAGTGAGACTGTGCTGCCCAGAGGCTGAACATCCACAGGAGTGGATGTCATTTAAGTCACCTATTTTTTCCTGCTTCCCTCCCCTCCAACTATAGGTTGCTAGGATGCTGTGAGTCATTGGTTGCTAAGATGCAGGCAGCTGGGCTGCACAGCATCATTAGTTGTTACTTTTACCATAATATCCAGTGATGCTGTGCTGCCTAGAGGATGAACATCCACGGGAGTGGATACCATTTGAGTCAGCTATTTTTTTCTGCTTCCCTCCCCTCCAACTATAGGTTGCTAGGACGCTGTGAGTCATTGGTTGCCAAGATGCAGGCAGCTGGGCTGAATAGCGCCATTAGTTGTTACTTTTACCATAATTACCATTGACACTGAGGTGCCCAGAGCTGAACATCCACAGAAGTTGATGCCATTTGAGCCAGCTATTTTTTTCTGCTTCTCCTCCCCCCCTCCCCAATTATAGGTTGCTAGGATGCTGTGAATCCTTGGTCGCTAGGCCACTGATAGCTAAGCCACATAGTGCCATTCATTGTTACCTGTACCACAGTGATATTATGCTGCCCAGAGGTTGAACATGCATTGAAGTCTAAGTGCGTGAGATTTCCTAAAACTGCAAATCTGTTGCAGCTCTGCATAGTAACCAATCAGCTTCCAGGTTTTATTGTCAAAGCTTAATTGAACCAGCTGAAGGTAGAAGCTGATTGGTGGCCATGCAGAGCTGCACCAGATTCTCAGTGTTCCAGTTTTAGTAAATCTCCTCCATGTGTGGTATCGGTATGGGCATCCTGGCCTCAGTGAGCAGCAATGAGCCTCATTGGGCGGCACAGCCCTGGATATTTAGATGCCTGTCTGGATTTCACAGATCTTTGCTTTCAGGTGCAAATGTTTTTAATAAGGTTACATGCTCCCCATACTCGGAAGTACCTTATACTTCTTAGAGCTCACACATATCAGCAGAGTGGCAGGGTCTAAAAACTGTATCTATAATAACTGGATGGAAATGTAGTAGATCAAGCTTGTTACACTGTAAACGTTACATCAGAAAAGTGCACGACTGAAGGATTCCTCATAAAGGTCCTCTTATCACCCAAAAACATTTTATCAACCAAAAAAAAAAAAACCCAAACAACCATACTGAAACAATTAGCAAAATATATATTTTAACGCTGACCTGAACCAGGAAGGGGATCTCGGATCCCAAACTGTTTAAAAGTGAGTTGTACCTGAGCTGTGCCTCACCTGCACCTCACTGGCTTGAGGACCCTATTATTGAACACCCAAGACACCTGGAAAATGGGCCCCAGTCACCAAAAACCAAAAGGCTTCATACCAACAGCTCCCTTTACCAAAAAACCTCTGTTGATTTAGTAGACCATTACCCACATAGCTGTCATGGCAATTGCACCGTCAAGTGGCAAACAACAGAGTGGGTGGTTGGAAGCAGGGGCGAACTGACAACTCATAGGGCCCCCGGGCAATAGGGGATCGTGGGGCCCCTGTGTCCTTGCCCAAACTCAAAAAAGCCTATGAAAAAGGTACCAGGGGCATCTCATGGGGCCCCCTACTGACCCCAGGCCCTCGAGCAGTGCCCGGGTTTCCAAATGGTCAGTCCGCCCCTGGTTGGAAGAACTTGTGAGCTCCGCAGTACTTTCTGGGATGGCCGTTCCAAGCCTGACCCTTGCGGCTCCTCTCTGCATCAACTGGCTACCTTTTTCATGAAAGGTAAGCCTCACCCATTACTTCTACTTAACCCAGGGTTCACCAAAGTGGCCATTATTGAATCTCAAGGGTCAATGGGATTGTCAAAGTGGTCAATAAAATAACTGGGAGACAAATGGAAGTCATTAAGTATCTGGGGATCAAAAGGTGGTGGGTAAATGATGGAAAGGGTCAATTTGTTTAGGTCTTTGTGGAGCTTCATGTCAGTCCCTTTTTCTGAAGGTGAGGTGGCTTGTGACGTGTTACCCAAGGTTGGATGAACTTAGTTTGTCTCTATAAGCTGAGTGTTGGTGTCCTATGCCCCTATGGTTTTCGTTGTGTGTCTTTGACCTTCCACGTTCTACATATCTACTTCCCATACTTGGTGTGCTCACCTATCTTTAAACTGTTGGAGAGCCAGTGAGCTGGTGGGTGGTTGGAAGAACTTGTGAACTCCACAGTACTTTCTGGGATGGTCATCCCTAACCCAACCTCTGCGGCTCCTCCCTACATCAACTCTGGTCACCTTCTTCATAAAAGGTTAGCCAATGCTTCTCTTTAACCCATACGGTCAATATTGGCCCCCAAAGGTCAATGGTACGGTCAAAAGGGGCCAATAAAATGGCTGAGAAATAGGTGGTGACTAAATGAGGGAAGGGGTCAGTTTTGAGGTCTCTGTAGAGCTCCATGTCAGCCAGGTAAGGTGGCTTGCAGTGAGACAGTGTTACCTAGAGTTGGACGACCTTAGACTGTCTCTATCAGCTGGGTGTTGGTATTGGTGTCCTTTACCGGAGCACTTTGCCTTGTGTGTCTGTGCTCTTCCATGTTCTGGGAAGGATATGAATACGTGACCTCTTCCCATACTCCTCTACCTTCCAAAAGTTGGAGAGCCGGCTTCCCTCTGTCAAGTTCTGTTGGTTAGCCTGTGAGTACACCAATGGTGATAGGAATGGTGCCAAAAGAACTGACTGATTATTACTATCAATTATTTAACATAATAAATGTTTGGGGAGTCGATGAGGAACCTAAAAGTTCATGTAGAGATCAACAAGCTGAAGAGTTTGAGGAACCTGTCGTTAACCCTTTCCCAGAACCAATATTTTACCCAATTGTAGGCTCTCCATCAAGCTATCCTTTCTCTAGAACTTATTTTAAAGCTTATGACTCTGGGATCAGCTTTGCACAACCTAATGGGAACCAGGAGAACAAAAGGTGAGTTCAGGTTGGCCACCATAAGTCGCTGCAGCAAGCACGTCACTCCCAGCCTTGTTAAATAAAGGCTAACAAAGGGCGTAATAAACTGAACTCTTGTAAAACAGTAAAGAAAATAATAAGGGAATGTGCGAAAAGGTTAGCAAATTCTAATTACAAGTTCGAAAACAGTTCACCCCCCAAAAAAATAATGATGATGTATCAAAAGCACCAGTCACCTTGCTCCAAGTAATGAGCAGATGTAATGAAATATGTAATACCGTGTTAGCCACAAGGTAAGGGGGTTCTTGTATTCATTTCTATGGAAACTGTAGTCAGGTTCAGTTCTGACGGTTGTAAAAATTAAAGGTAATCAGAGACCTTCTAGCCCAGGTGAAATATGAGAGTGGATTTTTTGTTTCAGACTTCTTTTGTGTCACAAAAATATATTGGGTGAGAGGGTAGTCCTGAGACCACCTTCGAGTTCAGGGCTCAGGGCATGTGGTAGATCTTGGTGGAACCTTTCCATATGCCAAACATATGTCCGCCTCTCGCGCCCTGATCCTTTACCTAACTTATAGACTTGTGTTGGAATTTAAAGAGTCTGTATACTCAAAAATTATATTTTAGGCATAGATGGAGACTGGTGGGCTGAGTCAGTCCTTGGGTTCTTCTATGTGTTGAATATCCCAACGGCAAGGTCTCCCTGACATCATTTTTTACTTTTTTTCCAGCACACTTGAGAGTTTTCGGTGTTCCTATTCAGTTTTATGTTTTCAAGCTCTTCCTCTTATATTCCCCCTATTATAAAATTAAAACAAAATCCAACAGGGATGGTGATAGACCCTCATAATGGGCACAGATAGTGTGCACACCAAGAAGCTCAGCCCAGAGATCTCACCAGCAGAGCCCCAGGAGGTAGAAGAGACTGTTGGGAGTTTTAGTTCCTCAGAATCCATCATACTATCACTTAATATCAATTTTTGAGGCACTAAGCATTTCACTCCCCAATTCAGCACAAACCCTAAAACTGAATGTAACCCCATTTTGTTAGAACCCTATAAGGATATCATTGCTGTCTGTTATCCACTGGGAAAATTCTGTCATTCTCTCTCTCTCTCTCTCTATTTCACCTGGTGACCACCATCACTGGTGCAAAATGAAGGGAATTCCCAAATTTTACACCAGTATACACCTGTCCCAGTGGGAGTTAATTAAGAGGGGATTACCCTTCACTTTGGAAATGTCTGTGAAAGTTCTCATTTATCCAGATCATGGTATATTAAGTAGTAGCTGGTCATGTTCAACTGGACATGTTCTGTAATAATGAAGATGTTTCATAGCTTCTCCAAGCTACTTCTCCAATTCTATTATCAGGAAGATACTCCAGTATTAGTTTACCCACAGGTAGCACCCTAATCCAATCACCATGGAATGTGTCAAGGCAGATGTTGGTTGACCAAGAAAAGGATGACAGTGGTGAAAGTTGTGGAACCCCCTTGTTCTAGTTGCATAATCCCATTCCTGGTGTCATAAATCCTAACACTGTCCACCATACTGCCCCGAACTACATCACCGACCTAATATCCAAGTACCGCCCAGCACGCACACTCCGCTCCTCACAAGACCTCCTTCTCTCTAGTTCCCTGGTCTCCTCCTCCCATGCCCGCCTCCAGGACTTCTCCAGGGTGTCACCCATCCTCTGGAACTCACTGCCCCAACCCATCAGATTATCGCCTACTCTCCTCTCCTTTAGGCGCACCCTGAAAACCCATCTCTTCAGGGAAGCCTACCCCACCCCCTGCTAACTTGCCAACCTCCTCCACTCTTCCTACCACTCCATCCCCCACAGCTATCTCCTCCTGTGCCACCATCCCCTCCCTCCTAGATTGTAAGCTCCAAAGAGCAGGGCCCTCAATCCCCTCATGTTTTGCATTGTATTGGAATTGTTCTGTCATGTTCTGTCCCCCTTTGTAATGTAAAGCGCTGAGTGAACTATTGGTGCTTTATAAATACTGTATAATAATAATAATAAAGTCTGCATAGGTGTCAGTCATTCAAGTTTACAATTGAAGCTGTGATTTGGTGACACTTTCTGCTTTCAGCCATGTAAATGGAGGAATGAACACCTATGAAGCCTTCCAGACACCAATGCTAGGATGATGTAACTAGAACAGGATGGTTCCACAACTTTCACATCTCCCATCCTCTTCTTGAACATACAACATCTGCCTTGAAACATTCCATGGTGATTGGATTAAGGTGTCTGTTGCTACCTGTGTTGATATAAATATTGGGGTTTCTTCCAGACATTCATATGAAATGAAGAAGTGGCTTGAGGCAACTACAAGATGTCTTCAACATGACAAGTCCAGTTGAATGGGACCACCAGGAGATACACCATGACTTGGATAAATGAGACCCTTCACAGAGAGCTCCAAAGTGAGGGGCAATCCCCTCTTAATTAGCTGCCACCAGGAATCAACATCCTGGCCTGGACACATGCAATGGTGATTGGATTACAGTTTCTTTGTTATCTCTGGGGTATGTTCCTAACACTCATTAGACCTGAAGTTCTGGTTTGGAGAACCTATGAAACATCTTCAACACTATAGAACAGATCCAGTTGAGTGTCTCTAACTACTGCTAGATAGACTCACTTTGAAGACCTTTCCATTTACTTTCTGTTGTGTCTCTTGGACAGGAAATTAAGGGAAAACTGTCCAAAAAAAAAGGACCCATGATGAAAGGTCCTAACTTTTCGTTACTCCCTACTCTATCCAAAACTTACATAAAAAGTCCGTCTTTATTTTTTAACCTGATCTTAATTCAGGAAGGTAGGCCATGTCCCTACATTATGCTGCATTTTTCACTGTCTTTAAAGAGGACATATCAAGATAAAAACTTTGGAGCTGTTATGTATGGCTTCTGCATTGCATAGTATGTCACAGACCCTAGTGAGGTCTGAAGTCCCGGTCTACTTACCTGTTTCAGGTCACTAAGCATGGATGTTCCCGGAGATTGCACCCCAAAGTAACTCTGCCACAACAGCTTTAGGAGCTCTGCCCAGAAGGGCCCCCTTCTGCCATTGGTCCTATAGGTCTACCTAAATGACACTTTTCCAGAAAGGGTTAAATCTACTCACTTGCGACTCCCATCCATGTCCTAGAGACAATGGCAAATCACCAGCTAGGCAAGATAGTAATTTGCATAGTTTTCTGATATGTAAATGAGGCTGTCTGGCACTGTTCGTCACCCCGGCACCGAGGCCACTCTCTCTGAAATGCCACCTGCTTCATTAGGAGAACGTGCCTCCTCGTATGATCCTGATAGCACATCCTATTGCGGCAACAAAGACAACCAACAGGGCTGATATTTTCACAGGTTGAAAGTCCACAGGCGAAACTTTTGTTGAATATCAGATGGTTTTAATAACATTTTAGAGCTGTAATTGTTATCTATGTGTGCAAACAGAGCGCGGTGAAGGTATTTAAAGGGGAAAGCCTGTCAAAAAATAAAAGATAAACCCGACCGCTTAGTGTCCCCGTGTACATGGAAAATTCTTTTTTTTCTGTGCAGCAAATTCTTGGCTGATTTTTTTTTTACATCTAGAAGTCTTTACTACGCCTCCTGCTAAACTTCTGCAGAGTTTTGTGCGATGCCTCAACTCCTCCCCTTAATTATATTGCTGTAATAGGAAATTGAAGCACCTTAGAGACTTCTTAAAACAGAAGGTCAATACCGACCCCGCTTACTATGCCTAACCCCCCCAAAAAAGGGAATATTCCTATTTTTAGGATAGTGAACCCATCTCTTTATACTTTCTGGAATTGGAAGATATCAGATATGTAGAGAAGAGAGTACAAACACCATCATACAGTCTTGATTCTTGCTTGGATCCCATGGGTAGGTGGAACAGAAGGTAGATCTATACAAAGATAGATGGGTAGAGATCAATGGATAGAAGATCAATCAATAGATTGGTAGATGGATGGATAGACTGAAAGGTAGGTGAATAGACTGATGACTAAACAGATAAATGGACGGGTGGATAGATCGATAGGTCACTTTAGCCCCTGAGTCAGGATCTGGATTCAGACCCACTACTTCTGTTGTGTCTGGCAGTAGCTCTTCAGGTTCTACCTGAGATGCTGGACAGCTCCCTGCCTGATCCCTTAGACAACCTTACTTTCTATCTTGTTTCTGGTGAACCTTGAACTTCTTGCTCCTCCCATGAACTTCCCATTTAAATTATGCCTTTACACTTCCTGTTTGCCAGATTATTGTGCTCTTCTCCAGCTGATATTATGCTCCTGCTGGCAACCAGATCTCCACTACCACTAATTGCTGACCTTTGGCTTGTTCCTCCACTACGTTTCTGCTTGATCCTTATCTTCTCATCTGAACCCAGCTTGATCACTCCTGGTCTTATAATCCTGAGGTCTGCGACCTGGTACTAGCATGCTGAGAAACCCATCTCCACCAACAGGAACTCTGAAGAAGACCAGTTAGTGCGTAGACCCCCTCATCTCGGATGAGCCCATGTCATCTGCTAAGGGGACCTGCTTGTGCTTTTATCCTGCTGGTTTCTGTGTGAACCTTTCCACTGCTATAGCTACTGGCCTCCAAGCCTGACACCCTGTGGATCTCTCAATATCTACCACAAGGTATTTATTCAATAGAGTCGCCAAGACAGCTGGGCAGTTAGTAGTTTAAGAAGTTGTCTATGACTGTCACCATGACCGGTTTCCTTTAAATCCATTCAGATACATACACTCACTCACTTTATTAGGTACACCTGTTCAGTTGCCTGGTAACACAAATTGCTAACCAGCCAATCACATGGCAGCAAATCAAAACATTTAGGCATCTAGATGTGGTGAAAAAGACTCGCTGAAGTTCAAACTGAGCATCAGAATGGGGAAGAAAGGGGACTTAAGTGACTTCGAACGTGGCCTGGTTGTTGGTGCCAGCCGGGGTGGTCTGAGTATTTCAAAAACTGCTGATCTACTGGAATTTTCATGCATAACCATCTCTAGGGTTTACAGAGAATGTTCAGAAAAAGAGAAAATATCCAGTGAGTGGCAGTTGTGTGAAAGAAAATGCCTTGTTGATATCAGAGGTCAGAGGAGAATGGGCAGACTGGTTCCAGATGATAGAAAGGCAACAGTAACTAATGTCAATGTGAACCATAATCTCTGAGGAATGTTTCCAACAACTTCTTGAATCCATGCCACGAAGAATTAAGGCAGTTCCGGAGGCAACCTGGAACTAGTAAGGTGGACCTAATAAAGTGGCCGGTGTGTGTATGTACCAATAGCTTCAAGGGGAAATCCACTTTTTAAAAGACCTAGATTGGTTATGTCTAGGCCAGACATACCCGGAAACCCAATGGCAGCAGGTCACACTTTGGCCCTCGTGGACCTCCTGATGTCTAACACAAAGTATTTATTCAAAAGGGTCAACCAGACTTCAGGGAAGTTATTATTTTAAAAAGCCAGCTATAGCAGTCTCCATAACCAGGTTCCTTTAAACCAGTCCACACAGATATAAACCAATATCAAGTGGCTTCATGGAGAAATCCATGTTTGAAAGACCTTGGTTGGAAGCAGATGAGGACCTTAGGAGAAACACACAAGACTATTGTGGCCTCCCCCAATCTAAGTTGTGTCCATTCTCTGCCCCACTCTGCTGCATACGTATAAAACATGGTGGACCTGATCTTTCGTATTTAGTCTCCCCTTTCCCTCATATTTGTGCCGCAGTGTCGGTGAATATGGATAATCACGTACATTCTGAAGCTTCACTTCCTGATAGCTTCTTTAAAGTTCAGTTCTATCTGTAAATACACATCAATGCTTATTTATTACAGAACTAATAACCTCTAAAAATAATTAGATGTGTTTGTGTCAAAGGGTTTATCTTAATTAATTGGCGGTATCCTGGCCACCCGCCCTCTGTCGCTTTTCAACACGCATCTAAATTGACCACAAGTCTGGCTGTCTGATGATAGGAAGGAGCGGTCGCCTGTGCCGGTTCAGATTTCAGAACTTCGAGCGGGTTATCGCTTCAAATTCTTTTTGGTTGGCTTCTGTATTGGGGCACATGACGTTATCTGGCATCGCTTTGAAGCCCTGCAGAACGACTCGCTTTGTGTCGGCTACATTGCAGACATCTCACTTCCACTTTCTGTGCTCAGAACCTCCTTTAAGGAAAACTTAATTGCTATGCAAAGCATTTTGTTCCCTAAAGGTGAATTCCAGGTATGGATATTGTTACATGGTTACATTGTTCCAGCTTGGACTGATGGAAGTATGGATGTGCCATACCTGTGGGATCCCAGTCATCTCCACTAGCTTCCAGGTCCTGTGCCAAGTGGCTGCCCTGCTGCATTCTGAACACAAGAGGTTGCTTGCTTGGCATGGGCAGCATTTAGAGAATGCTTTTAATTTTCTCATTGAATGCAAAGTGTTCTCTGATTGGTCGTGATGGAGTTTTGACAAAGCTCATTCAATCAGAATGCTATGCATTCACAGAGAGAATGAAAAGTGCTCTCCTAATAGTGCCTGTGCCAAGCAGGTGACCTCCTGTGTTTACTAAGTAGCAGGGCAGCCACTCAGCTCGGGACCCCAAAGCTAGCGGAGATCACTGTAGTAGCGAAGTAGAAGCAGCACCCAGGGCCGGGACAAGGGGTGTGCGGGAGGGGCAGCAGCCCTGGGCACAATGGTTTACTATAGGGCTGGGGCACCTTCCTTCTGTTACAAGGCTGACAGGAGTAGTGACTACAACAGTGATTTTGACAATCAAGTGACTGCTGGGTGTAGGATCCCATTAGACCTCTGAAGGTATGCTGTGGTATTTGGCACCAAGTCGTCAGTAGAAGATTCTTTAAGTCCTGCAATTTGGGAGGTGGGGCCTTCATGGATCAGACTTGTTTTTCAAGCACATCCCACAAAAGCTTGATTGGATTAAGATTTGAAGAATATGGATCCCAAGTCAACATCTCAAACTTGTGTTCCTCTAACCATTCTTGAATTTCTCAGAGCAGCCCTCCTTCTTCCAATGCTCTGTGGTTCAGTTCTAATACTTCTGATCGATTATGTCCTGTAGGTTGTGAGGTGGAGCCTCCATGGATCAGACTTGTTTTTCCAGCACATCCCACAGTAGCTCGATTGGATTAGGATGTGAAGAATATGAACCCCAAGGCAACACCTCAAACTTGTGTTCCTCGAACCATTCTTGAATTCATCACACCATGCCTACTTCTTCCCATGCTCCGTGGTCCAGTTCTAATGCTCATGATCCTTTAAGTCCTAGAAGTTGGGAGGTGAGACCTCCGTGGATTGGACCTGTCTTTCCAGATGCTCGATTGGATTGAGATCTGGAGAACCGAGTAAAACCCTCTAATTCATTGTTGTGTTCCTCAAACCATTCTTTAACCATGTTTTCAGTGTGGCAGGGCACATTATCCTGCTGAAAGAGGTCACTGCCATCAGGGAATACCATTTCCATGAAGGGGTGTACTTGGTCACCAACAATGGTTGGGTAGGTGGTTGTGTCGAGTAACACCCACATGAATGGCGGGAGCCAAGGCTTCCCAGCAGAACATTGCCCAAAGCATCACATTGCCTCCACTGGCTTGTCTTCTTCCCATACTGTATCCTGGTGCCATCTTTTTCCCAGGTAAGTAACGCACACCCATCAGGCCATCCACATGATGGAGAAGAGAATGTCATTCATCAGACCAGGCCACCTTCTTCCATTGCTAGTTCTGATGCTCACATGCCCATCGTAGGCGCTTTTGGTTGTGGACAGCACTAGACCTCTGAAGGTATGCGCAATGGTTTACTATAGGGATGGGGCACCTTCCTTTTGTTACAAGGCTGACAGGAGTATTCACTACAGCAGTGATTTTGACAGTTGAGTGACTGGTGGGCGTAGAATCCCACTAAACCTCTGAAGGTATGCTGGGGTATCTGACACCAAGCCGTCGGTAGCAGATCCTTTAAGTCCTCTAAGGTTGGAGGTTGGGCCTTCATGGGTCAGACTTGTTTTTCGAGCACATTTCACAGCTGCTCGATTGGATTAAGATATGGAGAATTTGGAGGCCAAGTCAATACCTTTTTGTATTCCTCAAACCATTTTTGAATTCATCAGACCAGGCCACCTTCTTCCATTGCTTCGTGGTCCAGTTCTGATGCCCACTATAGGCGCTTTTAGCTGTGGACATGGGTCAGCGTGGGTACCATGACCGGTCTGCACCTACACAGCCCCATACAGAACAAACTGCAATGTCCATTTTTTTCTGCTTTTGATTTGTTAACTTTAGGGACAACATGTTCACTTGCTGCCCAATATATCCCACCCATTTTCATGAGATAATCAATGTTATTCACTTTACCTGTTAGTGTTGATAAAGTTACGGCCGATCAGTGCATATACAGTGCCTTCAGTAAAGTACATCTGTCTCCGTATAATAGGAGTTCCTGGCATTGTATTGTACAGATTGGCATCACACATTTCCCGGTGGTAGCTGCTTCCATATTCTTTCACCCCTCCAGTCATTCTCAGTGACAGATCTGCCCGTCTATGGCCCCTCGGGCGGCGTCCTCTACCACCTTGCTGTAGGACCCCTTCACCTTTTGCACCTTCGCTTTTGCAGCGGGTTTGGACCCCAGGCAAGGGAAAGGTTAACTTCTCCCCGTCCATATTTAAGTCTCGTCCTTGGCTGCCTCTGAAAGTCATTCGCAGTCAATTAGCTCCACTACACACATGGATTTTTCACCGGAAGACAAGGAGGAGGGGGGATGAGGGGGGATAGGAAAAAAAAAAAAAAATAGAGAGAATCACCTTTGAAAATGAGGAGCGATGCAAATCTTCAATTTTGTTTGAGTAAAGATTTAATCTGATTTAGACTGAGCGCTGATCTGGGGACGGATACAGTGAGAGGGGGAGGGGGGGTGGGGGCTTGGAGGACAAATGGATTTTTCAAGAGGGCAAAATATCCGACTTGGAATGTTTTTGTTACAATAATAATAGAAAAAAATGATCAATTAAAAAGAAACAATGATTTTAACAGCTAACCCAAGAAATATGTGATGTGATAATTGTATGAGATTAGACCTGAATGTACAATGTATCTGGGTGTGTATGTACCTGTCCTGTCACAGTGGTAGAGCAAACTTCTGTCGTAGTGTGCCTATATGTTATGCAGATGACTGCAAATGCGACGGTATGAATGTTCACATACTGTATACGGTCAGATAGCTTGGGGTATCCCATGTACCTCATTTGGTATCTTATTTTTATGAAGTTGCATTGGATGTATTTATTACAAAAGAATTTTTATACAATAGATATACTGTGGTTTGATCGCAACTTTTAAAGTCATTTTTTTTTCTTAGTTATTAAATTTTGTGGCTTATGGACATACTGGGGTGTACATAAGGAGGGAGATAGGGGGGTCTGAACTCACCCAGAGAATACATATGGGAGCGTAGGTAAGGAGGGAGTTAGGGGGGTCCGAACTCACCCAGAGAATACATATGGGAGCCTAGGTAAGGAGAGAGTTAGGGGGGTCTGAACTCACCCAGAGTATACATACAGGAGTGTAGGTAAGGAGGGAGTTAAGGGGGTCTGAACTCACCCAGAGAATACACACGGGAGCGTAGGTAAGGAGAGAGTTAGGGGGGTCTGAACTCACCCAGAGTATACATACAGAAGCGTAGGTAAGGTAGGAGTTAAGGGGGTCTGAACTCACCCAGAAAATATATACAGGAGCATAGTTAAGGAGGGAGATGGGGGGGTCTGAACTCACCCAGAGAATACATACGGGAGCGTAGGTAAGGAGGGAGTTAGGGGGGTCCGAACTCACTCAGAGAATACATATGGGTGCGTAAGTAAGGAGGGAGTTAGGGGGTCCGAACTCACTCAGAGAATACATACGGGAGCGTAGGTAAGGAGGGAGTTAGAGGGGTCTGAACTCACCCAGAGAATACATACGGGAGCGTAGGTAAGGAGGGAGTTGGAGGGGTCTGAACTCACCTAGAGAATATATACGGGAGCGTTGGTAGGGAGGGAGTTGGAGGGGTCTGAACTCACCTAGAGAATACATACGGGAGCGTAGATAAGGAGGGAGTTAGAGGGGTCTGAACTCACCCAGAGAATACATACGGGAGCGTAGGTAAGGAGGGAGTTGGAGGGGTCTGAACTCACCTAGAGAATATATACGGGAGCGTTGGTAGGGAGGGAGTTAGGGGGGTCCAAACTCAACCAGAGAATACATACGGGAGCGTAGGTAAGGAGGGAGTTAGAGGGGTCTGAACTCACCCAGAGAATACATACGGGAGCGTAGATAAGGAGGGAGTTAGAGGGGTCTGAACTCACCCAGAGAATACATACGGGAGCGTAGGTAAGGAGGGAGTTGGAGGGGTCTGAACTCACCTAGAGAATATATACGGGAGCGTTGGTAGGGAGGGAGTTAGGGGGGTCTGAACTCACCTAGAGAATACAAGCTTTACTGCCATGGAACACCACTCTGCAGGCTTTGATGGCACTCTACAGCTGCCTGCTTTGGTCACCTAGCTGTTCATTAATGGGACCCCCGCATTGCACAGTTTTTCCACGCCCACAATTCTCTGTGGCACAGTGAGCATGCCACCTCTGGATGCCGAAAGCTAAACCTTCCCCAGGAAAAATATATTTTACACTCCTGTGGATGTAAGGGTGAGATGGGCATTTTCAGCCATGGATGTGCTATCAAGAACATGCAAGTAGATGTCATGTAGAGCCGCCATTAGTTAGGCCACAGTGCCAACATTTTTAGACATCGGAATATCACACCTATGGGAGCTTTATTGACACCCCGATCCAGATGGGAGTCTCCCCTCTCCTCTAATGGCCATTAATGTAGGTTTGCCCCCTTTGTGGGTATAGAACATCCTCCACTCCTCTGGGGACATCATCCACAAGATTTTGGAGGGTGTCTGTGGGAATCTGTGCCCATTTGTGAGGTCACCTACTGATATTGGATGAGGAGACCTGGCTCACACACCCGGCCCTACATTGGGCACCAAAAAATAAAAGACCTGGCTCACAATTGGCTTTTCAAATCATCCCAAAGGTGTTCTATGGGGTTGAGGTCAGGGCTCTGTGTAGGACACTTGAGTTCCTCCACCCCAAACTGGTCTTCTATGTCTTTATGGAGATGGCTTTGTACACAGGGGACAGTCATGATGAATCAGAAAAGGGTCTTCACCAAACTGTTACCACAAGGATGGAAGACCATAGTTGCCACAGTGTCTTGTATGATGGAGTATTACCAGGACCCTTCACTGGAGACACCCGAGCTCCATCATCTGGAAGGGGGGTCTGCATGGTATTTCCCATACAATAGATATGGTGGTGAAGTGTTCACAATCCTTTGGTCATATACTGTACACAGTATATAGAGCTTTGCTCTGGGCCCTGGAGCTCGAAGTTTCATTGAGTTCATCTCCGGTTACTCATTAATGGGGCCAGATGATCCAAAGTACTTGTGGTGGGAGGTGTAGTCACCAGTACCGGGACAGGGTCGCCCATTTACCAGGGCAAGGATCCCCCCTCCCCCCACGGTCATAGAATGTGTGTACTACCCTGCCTCCATTCTGTGCCCCCTTGCTTCGCTGTGCCCGGGGCAGCTGCCCCTCCTGCCCCCCTCTTGTCCCGGCCCTGGTAGTCATACTATTGTGTGTCCTGCTATAACCTTCATGTGTTCTCCAGTGTGCGTATCATGCCTGTACACAGGCGCCCAACCTTCAGGAGGAAGTGGGCCAAGAGGAATCATGCTTTCAGGGATAAATCCATTCGCACTGTATACTTATCATAGGGGTCCAGTGGCGTCCCTAGGTGGGTGTGGGGGGGTGACAACTATCGCACGGGGGGACACCAAAATTAAAAGTGATATTTGGGACCCTCCCCACAAGCTTTTGCAAGGCAGCGGCGACAAAGTGATTGACACGTTTTGTAGCTTTGAAGATCAGAAAAGGAAAGTTTTAAAGCAAGATGGATTGGATCTGCGGATTGGGGAGCATGGAGTCCGATCCATTATGCCCCCCAATCCGCAGATCCGATCCATCCTGCGGGGATCGTCAACTTTCTTTACAACTTACCTTTTCGTGGAGCGGGTCCGGTGTCACCCCGTATAAGTTGCATGCCAACGATCCCCGCAGGATGGTTCGGATCTGCAGAGTCCAATCCATTATCCTCCCCAATCCGCAGATCCGATCCATCCTGTGGGGATCATCGGCATGCAACCTATACGGGGTGACACCGGAGCCGCTCCACGAAAAGGTAAGTTGTAAAGAAAGCCGACGACCCCCCACAGGATGGATCGGATCTGCGGATTGGGGAGTGTAATGGATCGGAGTCCCATCCATTATGCTCAATTCGCAGATCCGATCCATCCTGCGGGGGGTCGTCGGCTTTCTTTACAACTTACCTTTTCATGGGGCGGGTCCGGTGTCACCCTGTATAGGTTGCATAGGTTGATCATCGGAGGGGGTGTCACCAAGTGTTTTCGCACCGGGTGACACCAACCCTAGGGACACCCCAGCTTCCAGTGTCTCCTTTTGCCTGGACTGCCCAGAATCCACCTACCCGCAGATGCCCGTCGCTGTGCCGCCGTAGTCCGTAGCGTAGTACACGGCTGCAGGACGTAATACGGTTGCGGAAAATGGCGTAAGGACATGACAGATAGCGGCGAACGATTGATTTTTTTTTTTTCACCTGTTGCCGTTGAAATAATGGCGGGCGCTTTTGTGAGGCGAGCGGCCCCCGCTGACCTGTGAACGATGCAGTAATTCAGGTGAAGCGGCACATGAAGTACACGCGTTTCGGTCAGAGTTCCGGAGAGGGGTGACTGACAGCTTGTCAGGGGAGAGCCGGCGGTGATTGATGGGTGGGCTGCGTTCGCCGGGCGTTTCATTCTCGGCGCCGGAGCGGAGAGAGAATCATTTATAACCAAACCTCCATCTCCCGGACTCTCAGACACCTGCTTATTTCATATCTCTCTCCTTCTCCTCCCGCCTTCATCAGAAACAACACCCGTCAACAACACGCCACGCTGAAAGTCATTTCAAAAGCACCGTGGCGCCGGGAGGGGGAGGGGTGTAGGAATTGCTTTTCTGCTGTCAGGGGTCTCATCAGAACCCCGGGGGGGGGGGGGTGGAATGGACTCTGCCTTCTTCTACCTGAGCCTGATGGACCATAAAGACCTATATGCAGGGGCGGACTGACAACTCATGGGGCCCCCAGGCAATAGGGGATCATGGGGCCCCTGTGTCCTTGCCCAAACTCAAAAAAAGCCTATGAAAAAGGTACCAGGGGCATCTCATGGGGCTCCCTACTGACCCCGGGCCCTCGGGCAGTGCCTGAGTTTCCAAACGGTCATTCCGCCCCTGCCTATATGTACCATAAGGGGCCGCCATGGTGATCGCTTCTCCGCCCCCTTTTTTTTTTTTTTTTTTTTTTACATCATGTTCTCCTCTAAAAGGCTTATTAGCCCCAAAGGGGTCTTTTTTTTTTAAATTGCATCTCTGCATTCCAGAGACTCAGCATGTTTGTAGGAATCTGGAAAAAACGAATGTTCTTTATGCTGCTTCCTCTTCTGGACGAATGTTCTTTGAGCAGCAATGAAATAGCACAATATGGCCACTAGATGGGGCTGAGGAAACACGCAGGTCTTTGTAGCACGAGATACAATGTAACTATTCCAGCTACATACGTACCAGTATATATATATATACACATTATGTTACCAAAAATGTTGGGCCCGCCCTCCAAATCATGATAAAAGAGTCTACAAATTGAAAATTAAAATGTTGCTGGGAGGGATCTACTGTTGAGGGATGGGACTGTTGTTGCTGGCTGCTGGGAGATCTATTATTGGGGAGAATCTCTTGATGAAGGAGGAATCTATTGTTGCGGAATGGTCAGTTGCTGCTGGGAGGGATCTACTGTCGAGGGAGGGGTCTTTGTTGCTGGCTGCTGGGAGATCTGTTGTTGCTGGGGGGAATCTCTTGATGAAGGAGGATCAGTTGTTGCTGGGAGGGATCTACTGTCGAGGGAGGGGTCTTTGTTGCTGGCTGCTGGGAGATCGATTGTTGGGGAGAATCTCTTGATGAAGGAGGGGTTTATTGTTGCGGAAGGGTCAGTTGTTGCTGGGAGGGATCTAATGCCGAGGGAGGGGTCTTTGTTGCTGGCTGCTGGGAGATCTGTTGTTGCTGGGGGGAATCTCTTGATGAAGGAGGGATCTATTGTTTTGGAATGGTCAGTTGCTGCTGGGAGGGATCTACTGTCGAGGGAGGGGTCTTTGTTGCTGGCTGCTGGGAGATCTGTTGTTGCTGAGGGGAATCTCTTGATGAAGGAGGGATCTATTGTTGTGGAATGGTCAGTTGCTGCTGGGAGGGATCTACTGCTGAGGGAGGGGTCTTTGTTGCTGGCTGCTGGGAGATCTGTTGTTGCTGGGGGGAATCTCTTGATGAAGGAGGGTCAGTTGTTGCTGGGAGGGATCTACTGTCGAGGGAGGGGTCTTTGTTGCTGGCTGCTGGGAGATCGATTGTTGGGGAGAATCTCTTGATGAAGGAGGGGTTTATTGTTGCGGAAGGGTCAGTCGTTGCTGGGAGGAATCTAATGCCGAGGGAGGGGTCTTTGTTGCTGGCTGCTGGGAGATCTGTTGTTGCCGGGGTGCAGCAGGGGATCTATTTTACTGTTTTTATGTTATCTTTAGCAAATTCTATACATATTTATAGATATCCTTAACAACACAAAGTGATACTCAGTTCTGTATTCACTAAGAGGGGCGGTACTGGTAGGTGGTCTAACCAAAGGACGGTGCTTGTAGGTAGGTAGGGGGCGGAGACAAGGGGTGACTGGGAATGGGGGAGTACCTGCACCTATTCTCTGAGGGAAAACAAGCCCAGCTCTTAGCATTCCTTCACAGTTTCAATTATAAACCAGATCTGGAATTGGCAAATTGTCAGTGAAGGGGGCGTCGCCGTTCTAATTACATCCAAAGGATCTGAGGGGCGTGGCAATAGGTGCGCCGTAACAGTTTTTGATGCTCCAACTGACGCACCCTCATTGCCGACTAATCCAAATTCTTCTAGACCTGAAAACCAAGCTAATACTGAACAGAATGAAATGAAGATTTGCTAGAGACCAAACGTGGTGTGGATCCTATGCATGTTCTTCATAGGGGATCGAATGTATTTTGTCAGCCTCCTGGGTGTGTTTGGCATCTAAATGATCGGCATTTTCTTGCGCCTCAGTGTAACCACTTCTTATGAAGGCAACTCCATTACTGTGGGAGTTACGGAATGTCATCTAGAGCGGAGGAGACTTACCACGAGTCATTTATGACATGACTGAGTATTTCCGAGAGTCTGCTATGCAAGGGTGTCAAACTGGCGGCCCTCCAGTTGTTGCGAAACTACAAGTCCCATCATGCCTCTGCCTTTGGGAGTCATACTTGTATCTGTCAATCTTGCAATGCCTCATGGGACTTGTAGTTCTGAAGCAGGGGTGTCAAACTGGTGACCCTTCAGCTGTTGCGAAACTACAAGTCCCATCATGCCTCTGCCTTTAGGAGTCATACTTATAACTGTCAATCTTGCAATACCTCATGGGACTTGTAGTTTGACAACAGCTGGAGAGCCGCCAGTTTGACACCCGTGTTCTATAGGAAGTTTTATGACATCTCTTCATTCCAGCTAAATTTTTTTTGCTTTGTGTCTCAAGCTGGTTGTGTTTCGTCATCTTCTCTGGTTGCCCGCCACAGACACGAGATTTAAATCTGACCTGAAGAAATGAGGGTGACAACTGTATTCAACACAATGCAATGGTTAGACCTCGTTGTCATCGCAACGAATGCTACAAATGTGTCAGTGGTTCCCTTTTTTTTTTCTTTAATATTCATGGGAGTCAATGTTTTATAAATAACTGTTGATCCCGCCAGTTGCTGCACCTTCTCCTATAGGGTGAGCACCATTCCAAGATTTGTGCAGCTGATGCCCCCTGCTGGTAGGTTGACTAACACCTGAGACTAGGAAACCCTGTAACTGGTTCAGCCATTTTTTTTTCTGGACAGCTTAGCCTGGCACAGCAAGGCTTTGTCCACACCAATGTGTTTCTTATTTATTTCAGGTACTTATATAGCACCATCAATTTATTCAGCACTTTACATATATATTGGACATGCCCATCAGGCCCCACCCCTGAGGAGCGTACAATCTAAGCTCCCTAACTCACATTCAATCATACATACTAGGGGCAATTTGGGCAGAATCCAATTAACCTACCAGCCAGGAGCAGACTGACCATTTGGAAACTCAGGCACTGCCCGAGGGCCCAGGGTCAGTAGAGGGCCCCTGGTACCTATTTCATAGGTTTTTTTGAGTTTGGGCAATGACACAGGGGCCCCATGATCCCCTATTGCTTGGAGGCCCCATGAGTTGTCAGTCTGCCCTTGCTACCAGCTTATCTTTGAAGTGTGGGAGGAAACCCACACAGGCACAGGGAGAACATGCAAACTCCAGGCAGGTGGTGCCGTGGTTGGGATTTGAACTGATGACACCAGTACTGCCAGGCAGAAGAGCTAACCATTTAGCTGCTGTGCTTTTGGCTTTTTGCAGAACCGCACTACAGCCCATTTATCATGGTTTCCTATGGGACACGTTCACATCTACGCTTTTTTTGAGCCGCAGCGTTTTTTGGAAAGGGTCGGGGACTTTTTTTTAAAAGCAAAAAGCAGAGTTTTCAACGGAGAATCTGCTGAAATGCATGGTATTGCGTTTTTGCCGCGTTTTGCATTTTTATTCTGCCCGGCAAAATAAAAATTCCACTTAAAAAAAAGAGCTGAACAAAATGCAAAACAAACTGCGTAAAAACGCGTGTAGAAAAAAACGCAAAACGAACTGCGAAAAGCACTGCCAAACGAACAGAAAAGCAAACTGCATAGGTGTGAACGGAGCCTAAACTAGCCTGCGTGACCAAGCCCTCCCTATGGGCGGGGCGAAACGCATCAGTGGGCGTGGCTAAAGTGACGGCTGAGGCCATCCACATCACAGTGTCTTCACAGGACTCCACAGGACGGGCATCCATCTTCTCTCCCTGCAAACAATTACCCCTGGTTCACATATCCGCGTTTTTTAATGCGTTTTGCGGGAATGCAGTGCATGCCATGTAACATTTCCTATGGATCACGTTCACATCTGTGCGGTTTTTGCGGGCGCATTTCTTAGCAAGGGTCAGGGACTTCTTTTCCCGTTACGGTTTGCGGTTTTTTGGACAATAGACTTCAATGGAACCGCATCTAAAACGCAAGTGCTGCATTTTGCATGCATTTTTGTTGTGTTTTAGATGCGTTTTTGATGCGTTTTAACATGCTTCACTGCTAGCACCTCCCCTAATTAACAATAAAAACGGAAAAAATGCAAAAACGCTGCAAAAACACATAAAAAATGCACGTAGAAAAAAACGCACCACAAAAAGCACAGCAGAAATGGATCAAATGCAACTGCATAGGTGTGAAGCTAACCAGGGGTAGGCAAGGTGCGGCTCGCCAGCTGTTGCAGGACTACAAGTTCCATCATGCCTCTACAAGTCATAGCTGTAACTGTCAGTTTTGTAATGTTGCAATGCCTCATGGGAAATGTAGTTCCACAACAGCTAGAGAGCCGCAGGTTGCCTACCCCTGGTCTAGGGTTAGTGGAACTGTTGCAGATCCATTGGCAGGATCCAGAATAATCCTTGACTAGTTACATATAGCTACATAGTTACATATAGTTATATAGTTACATAGTTACATAGTTACATATAGTTACATAGTTACATATAGTTACATATAGTTACATATAGTTACATATAGTTATATAGTTACATAGTTACATATAGTTACATATAGTTACATAGTTACACATAGTTACATATAGTTACATAGTTACATATAGTTACATATAGTTACATAGTTACATATAATTACATAGTTACATATAGTTACATATAGCTACATAGTTACATAGTTATATAGTTACATAGTTACATATAGTTACATATAGTTACATAGTTACATATAGTTACATAGTTACATATAGTTACATAGTTACATATAGTTACATATAGTTATATAGTTACATATAGTTACATAGTTACATAGTTACATATAGTTACATATAGTTACATAGTTACATATAGTTACATATAGTTATATAGTTACATAGTTACATATAGTTACATATAGTTACATAGTTACATATAGTTACATAGTTACATATAGTTACATATAGTTACATATAGTTACATAGTTACATATAATTACATAGTTACATATAGTTACATAGTTATATATAGTTACATAGTTACATATAGTTACATATAGTTACATAGTTACATATAGTTACACATAGTTACATATAGTTACATAGTTACATATAGTTACATAGTTACATAGTTACACATAGTTACATAGTTACATAGTTACATATAGTTACATATAGTTACATAGTTACATATAGTTACATAGTTACATATAGTTACATAGTTACATATAGTTACACATAGTTACACATAGTTACATATAGTTACATAGTTACATAGTTACACATAGTTACATAGTTACATAGTTACATATAGTTACATATAGTTACATAGTTACATATAGTTACATAGTTACATATAGTTACACATAGTTACATATAGTTACATATAGTTACATAGTTACACATAGTTACATAGTTACATATAGTTACATAGTTACATATAGTTACATATAGTTACATAGTTACATAGTTACACATAGTTACATAGTTACATATAGTTACATAGTTACATATAGTTACATATAGTTACATATAGCTACATAGTTACATATAGTTACATAGTTACATATAGTTACATATAGTTATATAGTTACATATAGTTACATAGTTACATATAGTTACATATAGTTACATAGTTACATATAGTTACATAGTTACATATAGTTACACATAGTTACATAGTTACACATAGTTACATAGTTACATAGTTACATATAGTTACATATAGTTACATAGTTACATATAGTTACATAGTTACATATAGTTACATATAGTTACATAGTTACATAGTTACACATAGTTACATAGTTACATATAGTTACATAGTTACATATAGTTACATATAGTTACATATAGTTACATAGTTACATAGTTACACATAGTTACATAGTTACATATAGTTACATATAGTTACATATAGTTACATATAGTTATATAGTTACATATAGTTACATAGTTACATAGTTACATATAGTTACATAGTTACATATAGTTACATAGTTACATATAGTTACATATAGTTACATAGTTACATATAGTTACATATAGTTACATAGTTACATATAGTTACATAGTTACATATAGTTACATATAGTTACATAGTTACATATAGTTACATATAGTTACATATAGTTACATAGTTACATATAGTTACATATAGTTACATAGTTACACATAGTTACATAGTTACATATAGTTACATAGTTACATATAGTTACATATAGTTACATAGTTACATAGTTACACATAGTTACATAGTTACATATAGTTACATAGTTACATATAGTTACATATAGTTACATATAGCTACATAGTTACATATAGTTACATAGTTACATATAGTTACATATAGTTATATAGTTACATATAGTTACATAGTTACATATAGTTACATATAGTTATATAGTTACATATAGTTACATATAGTTACATATAGTTACATAGTTACATATAGTTACATAGTTACATATAGTTACACATAGTTACACATAGTTACATAGTTACATAGTTACATATAGTTACATATAGTTACATAGTTACATATAGTTACATAGTTACATATAGTTACATAGTTACATATAGTTACATATAGTTACATAGTTACATAGTTACACATAGTTACATAGTTACATATAGTTACATAGTTACATATAGTTACATATAGTTACATAGTTACATAGTTACACATAGTTACATAGTTACATATAGTTACATATAGTTACATATAGTTACATATAGTTATATAGTTACATATAGTTACATAGTTACATATAGTTACATAGTTACATAGTTACATATAGTTACATATAGTTACATAGTTACATATAGTTACATAGTTACATATAGTTACATATAGTTACATAGTTACATAGTTACATATAGTTACATAGTTACATATAGTTACATATAGTTACATATAGTTACATAGTTACATAGTTACATAGTTACATATAGTTACATAGTTACATAGTTACATATAGTTACATAGTTACATATAGTTACATAGTTACATATAGTTACATATAGTTACATAGTTACATATAGTTACATAGTTACATATAGTTACATATAGTTACATAGTTACATATAGTTACATAGTTACATATAGTTACATATAGTTACATAGTTACATATAGTTACATAGTTACATAGTTACATATAGTTACATAGTTACATATAGTTACATAGTTAGTCTGGCTGAAAAAAAGACAAAAGTCCGTCCAGTTCAACCATTGAATGAACTTTCTCTGACAATGTTATTGGCAGACCGCATCGTACTTGCGACCAGGGACGAACTGACAACTCATGGGGCCCCCGGGCAATAGGGGATCATGGGGCCCCTGTGTCCTCGCCAAAACTCAAAAAAGCCTATGAAAAAGGTACCAGGGGCATCTTATGGGGCCCCCTACTGACCCCGGGCCCTGGGGCAGCGCCCAAGTTTCCAAATGGTCAGCCCTCCCCTACTTGCTACAGAGAAAGCCCCTTGCTCTCCGTGTGGAAGCAGTGGTCTCCCCGCAGAGGTCCCACACCTCCCGTTGAGTTAGACCTATAGCTATCCAATGGGCAGGGAGCTCTGCTGGGGGGCGGGGTTGGTGTTCTTGGACCTGGCGTGGGAGGCCATCAACAGTGCGGTGATGCGCGTTCCTGGCGAATGGCGGGTGCCGAACAGAAACACATACGCCTAGAAGCAGAAGCTGATCCCAAGCGCATATGTTCCCTGCTGGGATGGATTCCCTGCTTTACGTCCGTTTACGGTGGAGCACGTTTAATGCAGAGCGGCCCTTGAGGACTGCGATGGCGGCTGGAGCGCCTGGAGCAGCATTGATGGCCCGGATCCCTCTCCTGTATGCAGGTCTTAGGCGATCAGAGCTCTATGTACACAGGACTAGCGGGGATTTGTATGCTGATCCTCGCGCACACACTCCCCACCCCCCCTTCCCTTCCATTACTATCACCAGCAGCTCCCGGAGAGATATGACTACGCCGTCTCTCCCCTAACCCTGACAACCCCTAAAAGATTATCCCGGGACCCGGGAGAGCGGACGGGTGGCCCTGAATTAAAGCAGAAAGGAGAGGTCAATGGAAGGAAATATTTCTCCTGTCAAAAGAATGGAAACGCATTTCCAATTGATGCCGCGACTCCGGCGCGCTCTACATCAGAGCCTCCTATACAGGAGTACGGTGAGCCGGATAATTCCATAGACATCCGGAATCCTGAGCGGCATCTCTTCCGTCTTCTTCAGGCGGGTGGACGTCATCCTCTCTCTGAAAGAAATGCGTATTTATGACCTGAAAGCGGAATGTTGCTTTAAAATCAACAGTTCCTGTAATCGCTGAAAGCTGAAGACCATCTTTACCTGATCTTTTTCCCACCCTGGAAGCAAGGCAGGTCCTCGGGGGCGGTCCAAGGCTGTTGGACCTTCCACGAGGAGTGTTCCCGACTCCTTCCTGATAGGAAAAGGTGCATCGGTAGCAGAATTTATTCATAAAGCAAGGCAGGTCCTCGGGGGCGGTCCAAGGCTGTTGGACCTTCCACGAGGAGTCCTCTCGACTCCTTCCTGGGAGGAAAAGGTGCATCGGTAGTAGCATGTATTCACACACCCGATATGCGTCATGACGTCACCGTGCACCCGGATCCGTCCTGCCGCCTGAGCTGAGGCCAAGAGATTTACTAATCAACCAATTACGGAACTGCACATGCACAGAACAGTGCCGGTGAGAAGCTGGTATTGTAACAGGTGCTATCTCCATCCCCTGGCCTGGCAGGAAAAGGTGCATCAGCAGCGGCATTTATTCACATGCCCAATGTGCGCCATGACGTCATACAGACCCGTCACGCCACCTAAGCTGAGGCCGAGCTGTTTTATTCGTGAGACTCCAGAACTGTGCATGCACAGCACAGAGCTGGTGAGAAGATGATATTTTAATAGGTGCTATCTCTGTCCCCTGGCCTGGCAGGAAAAGGCACATCAGCAGCAGCATTTATTCACAGGCTCAATGTGCGCCGTGACGTCACCCAGAAATTTTGCACCACCTGGGCTGAAGCCAAGCTTTTTTATTTGGCTGATGCCAGAACTACGCATTGACAGCACAGAGCTGGCAAGAAGCCGATATTTTAACAGGTGATATATCCTCTCCCCTGGCCTGGCAGGAAAAGGAGCATCGGGAGCAGCATTTATTCACAGGCTCAATGTGCACCGTGACGTCACCCAGACCCGACCCACCACCTGAGCTAAGGCCGAGCTGTTTTATTCGGCTGATGCCAGAACTGCACATGAACAGCACAGAGCTGGTGAGAAGCCACTATTTTAATGGGTGATATATCGGGAGCAGCATTTATTCAAAGGCTCAATGTGCGCCATGACGTCACCCAGACCCGACCCACCACCTGAGCTAAGGCCAAGCTGTTTATTTGGCTGACGCCAGAACTGCGCATGAACAGCACAGAGCTGGTGAGAAATCACTATTTTAATGGGTGATATATCCTCTCCCCTGGCCTGGCAGGAAAAGGTGCATCGGGAGCAGCATTTATTCAAAGGCTCAATGTGCGCCATGACGTCACCCAGACCCGTCCTGCCACTGAGCTGTTCTATTTGGCCGACTCCAGAACGGTGCATCCCTTGTCCGCAGATAATTATGGACAAGAGAAAAGCGACTTTTTTTTTAAGTTAAGTTTACGAACGATTGGCAACCCTGGCAGCAAGTCCTCTCCTGCGCTGAAACGAATTAGTCGCAAGTTCCTACAAACTTACATCTCCAAAATGGAACCCTTTGAGATGGCAACTACCTTAAGCCCGTCTTCATTCCTTGTCCTCTTCAATCCTCTTCTCCTCTGCCATCAATCATTTGTGGTCGTTGTCATGTGTGGATGCGACCTTTGGGGTTGGTCTCAGTCACTCTATTGCATTATATGAAAGAGCACATCACCGACATCCCTGCTGGCTGCTGCTGACATTTACTGTGCAATCTGCTGATCAGTTGCTCGATAAACTATATTAGCAACTGATCAGCAGAGTGCACAGCTAAAGTCAGCAGCAGCCAGGGAGGAACATGCATATCTAAAGGGATGCTGTAGATGTGTTCTTTCATACTACAATAGAGGCATTTCCTGGAGCCTGCTGATCCCTAACACCAAACCCGTTCTTGTTATGGAGCAAAGACCAGCAGACAGACCCGGTGATGATGTCACTGGGTATTTCTTGAAAACAAAACGATCTGATTTGAAAATCGGAGGTACCAAAGGAAGGCATCAAATACATACAATACACTTCAGCTTTAAACATTTTCGTTCTTTCCCTACGGCTAGAGTACACCACCATTGTTTAGTGTTGGATGGGTAAGGGTTAGAGCCCCTGTCAGGTTTTTATGGCTTACTGAAATATACAAATGGACGCTGCGAGAAAATCAGCGACAGGAAAGGCCACCTGCGGGGCATTCTGTTTTCAGTGAAAGCCGCCAGACGGGTTCTGTTTGCTGAGCTGCGTTGGGATTACAGGAGCAGTAAAGCGCAAACGGCGTGCATGCGGCGGGTCAGACAGACAGTCGCTGCTGCGGACACCTCCATCCCCGGCGACCGCCGTCTGTATAAATATAGATGAGATTCTCTGGCCGAGCGGCAATGTATTCCGCTGTCTCTGTTTCATCCGTCACTCACCAGGCCGGCCAGTCAGGGTCTGTATTCGTCTAACGTTTGGCAATATGGAACGCGTCTCCCCTCCTTCCTGCGTCTTACAGCCCCCCCCCCTGGCATCTCGCCATCGCATTTCTATTCTTTATAGCTCGGGGCCGATGCGAAGACACGCTCATGCAGGATCCAATAACTCATAAATACTTGTAGTTCTAAAGGCAAGCCGTATCCACGCCTGAATGTGACCCGGAATCCTCTGCGTGGCCTCTTACAGTGCCTGACAGCAGAGCTCAGACTGGGGGAGGGGAAGCAGCCATGAGAGGTGGTCAGTTGTGCAAGAAGCATGCCAATAGGAGGAGAGAGCAGAGTGACAGATCAGCTCATCACGGTGCTGCTTCTCCTTTTACTGTCCAATCACAGGCTGAGTGAGTTGAAAGATGCTGGTTATCACATTCATCTAATGGCAGAAAAAAGTATTGTGGGGGGAGGGGGCGGGGGGGGGGGGGGGGGGGGTCAGGATTAAAGGTGAATATTGCAGGAAATCTGCTTTAGTCTTTTATCTTTATTGAGCCGTTCATTTGTTATCTTTCTGTCCTTGGCTGGAGTTCTGCTTTAAATACCTCATGTGTATGTGTGCGTGTATGTATGTATGTATGTATGTGTGTGCGTGTATGTATGTATGTATGCATGTATGTATGTATGTATGTATGTATGTATGTGTGTGCGTGTATGTATGTATGTATGTATGTGTGTGTGCGTGTATGTATGTATGTATGTATGTGTGTATGTGTGTGTGTATGTATGTATGTGTGTGTGTGCGTGTATGTATGTATGTATGTATGTGTGTGTGTGCGTGTATGTATGTATGTGTGTGTGCGTGTATGTATGTATGTGTGTGTGCGTGTATGTATGTATGTATGTGTGTGTGCGTGTATGTATGTATGTATGTATGTGTGTATGTGTGTGTGTATGTATGTGTGTATGTGTGTGCGTGTATGTATGTATGTATGTGTGTGCGTGTATGTATGTATGTATGTGTGTGCGTGTATGTATGTATGTATGTATGTATGTGCGTGTATGTATGTATGTATGTGTGTGTGTGCGTGTATGTATGTATGTATTTATGTATGTATGTATGTGTGTGCGTGTATGTATGTATGTATGTATGTATGTGTGTGCGTGTATGTATGTATGTGTGTGTGTATGTATGTATGTGTGTGTGTGCGTGTATGTATGTATGTGTGTGTGTGTGTATGTATGTATGTATTTATGTATGTATGTATGTATGTGTGTGCGTGTATGTATGTATGTGTGTGTGTGTATGTATGTATGTGTGTGTGCGTGTATGTGTGTGTATGTATGTATGTGTGTATGTATGTATTTATGTATGTATGTATGTGTGTGTGTGCGTGTATGTATGTATGTATGTGTGTGCGTGTATGTATATATGTATGTGTGTGCGTGTATGTATGCATGTATGTGTGTATGTATGTATGTATGTGTGTATGTATGTATGTGTGTGCGTGTATTTATGTATGTGTGTGCGTGTATGTATGTATGCATGTGTGTGCGTGTATGTATGTATGTATGTATGTGTGTGCGTGTATTTATGTATGTGTGTGCGTGTATGTATGTATGTATGTATGTATTTATGTATGTATGTGTGTGTGTATATATATATATATATATATATATATATATATACACCGTATATATACACACACACTATATTGCCAAAAGCATCGGGCCACCTGCCTTTCCACACACATGACCTTTCATGGCCTCCCAACTGTCCTTCTTCACACCCCAAGATCTGTTTACCCTCCACAACTGCCACTGTATTGGGGACAAATATTAGACATACAATGTATTTACAAAAGTATCGCCGGCTGAAAAACTAAATACTGGGGTTCAGCCATAACTCCGGTAAACCACTTGAAAGCCGCAATGTACACTATATTGCCCCAAGTATTGGGCCGCCGGCCTTCCCACACACATGACCTTTAATGGCCCCCCAGTCTTAGTCCGTAGGGTTCAATATTGAGTTGGCCCCGCCCTTTCCTCACACATGACCTTTAATGTCCCCCCAGTCTTAGTCCGTAGGATCCAATATTGAGTTGGCCCCACCCTTTCCACGCACATGACCTCTAATGGCCCCCAGTCTTAGTCCGTAGGGTTCAATATTGAGTTGGCCCGCCCTTTCCACACACATGACCTTTAATGGCCCCTCAGTCTTAGTCCATAGGGTTCAATATTGAGTTGGCCCCGCCCTTTCCACACACATGACCTTTAATGGCCCCCAAGTCTTAGTCCGTAGGGTTCAATATTGAGTTGGCCCCGCCCTTTCCCCACACATGACCTTTAATGGCCCCCCCAGTCTTAGTCCGTAGGGTTCAATATTGAGTTGGCCCCGCCCTTTCCACACACATGACCTTTAATGGCCCCCCAGTCTTAGTCTGTAGGGTTCAATATTGAGTTGGCCCCGCCCTTTCCACACACATGACCTTTAATGGCCCCCCAGTCTTAGTCCGTAGGGTTCAATATTGAGTTGGCCCCGCCCTTTGCACCTATAACAGCTTCAACTCTTCTGGGAAGGCCCCCCACAAGGTTTAGGAGGGTGTCTATGGGAAGGTTGGACCATTCTTCCAGAAGCACATTTGTCAGGTCAGGCACTGATGTCGGGGGAGGAGGCCTGGCTCGCAGTCTCCGCTCTAATTCATCCCAAAGGTGTTCTATGGGGTTGAGGTCAGGACTCTGTGCAGGACAGTCAAGTTCCTCCACCCCAAACTGGCTCCTCCATGTCTTTATGGACCTTGCTTTGTGCACTGGTGGGCAGTCATGTTGGAACAGGAAGGGGCCATCCCCAAACTCCTCCCACAAAGTTGGGGGCATGAAATTGTCCAAAATGGTGCCTTAAGAGTTCCCTTCACTGGCCTACCACTTGGTGGCTGAGTGGCTGTTGTTCCCAGTTGCTTCCACTTTGTTATAATCCCACTAACAGTTGAGCGTGGAATATTTAGTAGCCAGGAAATGTCACGGATGGACTTATTGCCCAGGTGGCCACCTATCACGGGACCACGCTTGGAGTCACTGAGCTCCTGAGAGCGACCCATTCTTTCACCAATGTTTGTAGAAGCAGTCTGCATGCCTAGGGGCTTGATTGTATACACCTGTGTCCATGGAGGGGATTGGAACACCTGAATCACATGATATGGAGGGGATTGGAACACCTGAATCACATGATATGGAGGGGATTGGCACACCTGAATCACATGATATGGAGGGGATTGGAACACCTGAATCACATGATATGGAGGGGATTGGAACACCTGAATCACATGATATGGAGGGGATTGGAACACCTGAATCACATGATTGGGAGGGGATTGGAACACCTGAATCACATGATATGGAGGGGATTGGAGCACCTGAATCACATGACTGGTGGGGACTGGAACACCTGAATCACATGATATGGAGGGGATTGGAACACCTGAATCACATGATATGTAGGGGACTGGAACACCTGAATCACATGATATGGAGGGGATTGGAACATCTGAATCACATGATTGGGAGGGGATTGGAACACCTGAACCACATGATATGGAGGGGATTGGAGCACCTGAATCACATGACTGGAGGGGATTGGAACACCTGAATCACATGATATGGAGGGGATTGGAACACCTGAATCACATTATATGGAGGGGATTGGAAAACCTGAATCACATGATATGGAGGGGATTGGAACACCTGAATCACATGATATGGAGGGGATTGGAACACCTGAATCACATTATATGGAGGGGATTGGAACACCTGAATCCCATGATTTGAAGGGGATTGGAACACCTGAATCACATGATTGGGAGGGGATTGGAACACCTGAATCACATTATATGGAGGGGATTGGAACACCTGAATCACATGATATGGAGGGGATTGGAACACCTGAATCAGATGATATGGAGGGGATTGGAACACCTGAATCACATGATATGGAGGGGATTGGAACACATGATTGGGAGGGCGGGGCCAATACTTTTCCCCATAGTGTATATATATATATGTGTGTGTTTGTGTACATGTATACAGTATATATTTATATTTCGTTGCCTTGGGGGTGATAACATACAAACGAGTCACCATTAGAAAACATTTATACAATTTGTAGAATCCTCTTATTATCATTGTGCTGAGTAGATGGAAAGCAGCAGCAGGAAGGATTTGTGGCTGTGGAGCGGAGCGGGGGGCGGGGGTGTCACAATAAAGCTGCCTGGGGGGAACAAAATTCATATCCGTCGCAGGGGAACTTCAGGCATATCATTAATAGAAGTGTTGACTGTTATTCATTAAAATGTAATTAAATGTAAGTCGTTCTTCTCTCCCCGTCTCCTGCACACCACATCTCCACCTGGAAATGAAACCAATATTGCACTGCACTGTTCTGCAGTCAGGCAAGTTTTCAGGCACTGGGAGCTCGAGGAGGTGTAGGGGGAGGGGTGTGTAAGAGGGTCAGTGCATACTGTAACAATTTCCATTTAATGTTTATGGGGGAGGCTGGAGATGATGGGGGGGAGGGGTTGGTACAAAAAGACAGCTGCAATGGTAAATGATGGTGGCACCTTCTGTAGTGTGCAGAGCCTTCATCAGCCATCCTCTGCCAAGCCTAGATTTGTATTTATTGTACTTATAAGTATAATATAAGATATAGGTTTTCATTATTTAGTATTCCGATTATTTGCTGGTTGGAAGGATGCCTAGTAGAGCTCCTGGGTGGTTGGCTGGCCTCCATGATGGCAGGATGGGATCCTGATGGCTCCTAATTCACTTGTTTGGCACTTTACCTGTCATCAGGGACCCAACTGACTTGTTGGGCTCCTGATGACAGGTCGGATCCTAATGCCAAGTAGAGCTCCCAACTGGGCTAGTTGGGCTCCTGATGACAGGTGAAGCACCAGATAAGCTGGTTGGACTCCTAATGACAAGTAGAACTCCTAATTTGCGCGTTGGGCACCTTATGACAGGTAGAGGTTTTGATTGGCTGGTTAGACTATAACAAGTAGAACTCCTGATTGGCCGGTTGGGCACCTTACAACAGGTAGAGCTCCTGATAGGGCTCCAGATGACAGTTAGAGCTTTTGATTGGCTGGTTGGACTGATAATGACAGGTAGAGCTCCTGATTGGCTGATTGGGCTCCTAATAACAGGTAGAACTTCTAATTGGCTGGCTGGGCACCTTATGACAGGTAGAGCTCCTGATCGGGTTCCTGATGTCAGTTAGAGCTTTTGGTTGGCTGGTTGGACTGTTAATGACAGGTAGAGCTTTTGACTGGCTGGTTGGACTGCTAATGACAGGTAGAGCTCCTGGTTGGCTGGTTGGGCTCCTGATTACAGGAGGGGAAGTCTTCTATAGTCTTCAGAAAAAGATGTAAATAAAAGGAAAAGACAGAGAGCGCCTTATCATGGTATGAAGAGGAGTTGGTGGTTTGGGCTCCTGATGACAGGTAGAGCTCCTGATTGGCTTGTTGGGCTCCTGATGACAGGTAGAGCTCCTGATTGGCTTGTTGGGCTCCTGATGACAGGCAGAGCTCCTGATTGCCTGGTTGGGCTTCTGATGACAGGTAGAGCTCCTGGTTGGCTGGTTGGGCTCCTGGTGACTGGTAGAGCTTCTGTTTGTCTGTTTCATCTCCTGATGACAGGTAGAGCTCTGGGTTGGCTGGTTGGGCTCCTGATGATTGGCTTGAAGCCTGATGACAGGTAGAGCTCCTGATTGCCTAGTTGGGCTCCTGATGACAGGAGGCTAAGTCTTCTATAGTCTTCAGAAAAAGATGTAAATAAAAGGAAAAGACAGAGAGCGCCTTATCATGATATGAAGAGGAGTTGGTGGTTTGGGCTCCTGGTGACTGGTAGAGCTTCTGTTTGTCTGTTTCATCTCCTGATGACAGGTAGAGCTCCGGGTTGGCTGGTTGGGCTTCTGATGATCGGTTTGGAGTCTAATGACAGGTAGAGCTCCTGATTGGGTTCCTGATCACAGGTAGAGATTTTGATTGGCTGGTTGGACTGCTGATGACAGGTAGAGCTAATTGGCTGGCTGGACTGCTGATGACAGGTAGAGCTCCTGATTGGCTCGTTGGACTCCTGATAACAGGTAGAACTTCTAATTGAATGGTTGGGCACCTTATGACAAGTAGAGCTCCTGATACATTTAGAGCTTTTGATTGGCTGGCTGGACTGCGGATGACAGGTAGAGCTCCTGGTTGACCTTCTGATAACAGGTAGCATTCCTAATTGTCTGGTTGGACTGCTGATGACAAGCAGATCTCCTGATTGGCTGGTTGAGCTCTTGATGACAGAACTTCTTGAGTGGCTGTCTTTCCTGAATCTCTTTCAGCATTGAGCGTATGACCATCATCTTAGCATGGGTCACGTGACCGCACAGGGCGCCTTCAGTTCCAGGACCAGGTAAGGTGGTAGAATAAGGTCTGAATATTTGCAGGCTACAATATCCTCGGTATCTGAGCCTAGCTCTGCGTTCACATCACTTGGCGCACTTGTTATTCCTGCCCTTCCTGAAGGTTTGCCAATGCTCCCAGCATAGCTGCCCTTTTCATTGCTGATTGACTGATTTTGGAACGGGCCCAGGAAAGTCAGCACCGTGTGAAGGATTAATCCCTTCGGAGAGGCTTCAGAACATTCGGAATATTTTATGAACAACATTCCCGCCATCAGCCAATCGGACAGCTCCAGCGGTCTTCACCTGTGTTTGCTGGAGATCTGTAGGTACTTAGCAGACCGTTGAGGATTGGCATAACTGGATGGGAAGTACAACTGGCCTTCGCCTGTCGAGGAAAAGTTTTAGGTTGTCTCCAGTTTTCAAGAAAAAAATCCTCGATTTCCTAACTGCAGATTTAAACTGGATGACATTTAGTTTGCAAACGGCTGTGTATCCTAAACCATTGCCATGTGTTTGTTTGGTTTTTATTTGGCATAAATTTCATTTTCTCCTTTTTGCATCTCAGTGCTGCTGATCTCCTTCGGCTTCTTCCAGCCATTTACTGTCTACATTCACTCGCTCCAGCGTCAGACCGCCTTCACTGACAACGGTGGGCCATGTGTGCCCATATGTATGTTGGCACAAATGCTTGTAGCCTCCACCAGGGACACAGGCAAGGATCATACGTCGCCAGAAATGAAAGATCATTTTAAAGCTGAACTCCGAGAGGAATGAAAAAAAAAAAAAACCCTTGCAGTGGGGCTCCTCCCTACACCTCAAGGGTGGAACACTCTTTTTTTTT
Source organism: Staurois parvus (assembly GCF_062004578.1). NCBI lineage: Eukaryota > Metazoa > Chordata > Amphibia > Anura > Ranidae > Staurois > Staurois parvus. The sequence continues at coordinate 507,690 of NW_028318934.1, forward strand.
TTTGCCTAGGGTACCAGTAAAAACCACATTTACTTATTTTATCCCACGCTCCCACAGGCTCCTCTTTCCATGGAACCAGTCCCCCGCAGCCTCTTCTCCAGCAACTGCAGCTGTGACGTCATCACGTACAATGCAGAACCAGCAGTCCTGCATTGTAAGTGAAGACACTGAGGGCCTGCCCACAACCTAGAGCACTTGGAGAGAAGGCTCAAGCAGCAGCTGCCAGGGGAGAGCAAGGGATAAGGTAAATAAAAGTACTTTTTATTGGCTTCTTCTCCAGCAGTTGCAGCTGTGACGTCATCACGTACAATGCAAAACCTGCAGTCCTGCATTGTAAGTGGCGACACAAAGGGCTTGCCCATAACCCAGAGCACTTAGAGAGAAGAGGCAAGTGGTGGCTGCCAGAGGGAGCAAGGGGTAAGGTAAATAAAAGTACTTTGTATTGGCCTCTTCTCCAGCAGTTGCAGCTGTGACGTCATCATGTACAATGCAGAACCTGCAGTCCTTGCGTTGTAGCTGGAGCCACTGAGGGCCCATCCACAACACAGAATACTTGGAGAGAAGAGGCAAGTGGTGGCTGCCAGGGGGAGCAAGGGAAAAGGTAAATAAAAGTACTTTGTATTGGCCTCTCTCCAGCGGTTGCAGCTGTGACGTCATCATGTACAGTGCAAAACCTGCAGTCCTTGCGTTTTAGCTGGAGACACCGAGGGCCCAACCACAACACAGAACACTTGGAGAGAAGAGGCAAGTGGTGGCTGCCAGGGGGAGCAAGGGATAAGGTAAATAAAAGTACTTTTTATTGGCCCCTATCCAGCAGTTGCAGCTGTGACGTCATCACGTACAGTGCAAAACCTGCAGTCCTGCATTGTAAGTGGAGACACAGAGGACTTGCCCATAACCCAGAACACTTGGAGAGAAGAGGCAAGTGGTGGCTGCTAGGGGGAGCAAGTTATAAGGTAAATAAAAGTACTTTTTATTGGCCTCTTCTCCAGCGGTTGCAGCTGTGACGTCATCACGTACAATGCAGAACCTGCAGTCCTTGCTTTATAGGTGGAGACACCGAGGGCCTGTCCACAACCAAGAGAATTTGGAGAATAGAGGCAAGCGGTGGCTGCCAGGGGGAGCAAGGGATAAGCCCCTCTGCCCGGGTTGGTTTTTCATATACCTGGAATGCAGTTAAATCTTTAAATTATTAAACTGTCAGAAGCCGAATTGATCAATCTTTTATCGAGACGTCCTTTATATCACGTGCACATGTCATCCTCCCGCGCGAAGAGCGCGCTTGTTTTGGCCAACAAAAAAAACGGTTTGTCCTCCGTTTTACTGAATAAGGAACCGTTTTTGGTGCCAATTTAATCTATTAGCAGTTGCACTCCAACGACAGGGAATCCACCAAGCTGACCGTACGTGTGTATGTGCCCCAGATATAGACTTGGAGGCCGGGCTCTCAGGAGCGTTTTCTGGATGCGTGCAACATAAGAAGTTGGGTCTTCTACTTCAAGACTCTGCGCTGCACCATGGGTGATGCACAGAGATTGCTTAGCAGCATCCAGAGCCAGAATCCCTGGGTGCAAACCATCCGTGTCCAGGCTCAGTCCGAGGCGCTGATCTCATGTAACCAGTCCTAAGGGTACATGCAGGGGCGGACTGACCATTTGGAAACTCAGGCACTGCCCAAGGGCCCGGGGTCAGTAGGGGGCCCCATGAGATACCCCTGGTACCTTTTTCGTAGGCTTTTTTGAGTTTCGACAAAGACACAGGGGTCCCATGATCCCCTATTGCCCGGGGGCCCCATGAGTTATCAGTCCTAAGGGTACATGCGATCTTCTTCTGCCATTGATTTGCACCCACCTGCGGCCCTCAGACCTTTCGACTGCTTATTATTACTAGGTTTCAGTACATGGACAGTAGGAGACATAAATGAGCTCTAGCACAAAATCGTGGCACCCGCGCAGCCAGCGTAAGAAGAGAATGATGCGCGTTCCTATACTTGGGTAGACACCGATGCATTCTTCAACATAAAAATCCAATATCTAAATAAATAGCCCTAAACATATATATCCATATAATAAACTCAAAAATTCTAAGGTGTATATCAAAAATTCCAAAAAATATATATACAATCCCCAAAAAATAAATAAAAAATAAAAAAAAATAATAAAAATGATAAATCACTTGTACCCAACAAATCGTGTAAACAAAGTCACTCCAAAAAACTTAGTGTCCAAAATACAACTGATCGGATCCTTTGGTGCTGAGCCCCTCCAATGGCTCTCAAAAGGACAGAAAATACCTAAAAACAAAAAAACAAAAGAGAACTCAAATATAAATAAATAAATAAATAAATATCATACCCTTTCCCATATAAATTAGTGCAACTTCAAAAATTTGTGCAAAATTCATATAGTGAAAAAAGTGAACGCTGTGCAAAATACGTGATAGTTGGATCCAATAAGTTGTATTTTGGACACTGAGTTTTTTGGATGCATTCTTCAACATAAAAATCCAATATCTAAATAAATAGCCCTAAACATATATATCCATATAATAAACTCAAAAATTCTAAGGTGTATATCAAAAATTCCAAAAAATATATATACAATCCCCAAAAACTAAATAAAAAATAAAAAAAAAAAATAAAAATGATAAATCACTTGTATCCAACAAATCGTGTAAACAAAGTCACTCCAAAAAACTCGGTGTCCAAAATACAACTTAGCGGATCCAACTATCACGTATTTTGCACAGCGTTCACTTTTTTCACTATATGAATTTTGCACAAATTTTTGAAGTTGCACAAATTTATATGGGAAAGGGTATGATATTTATTTATTTATTTATATCTCTTTTTTTCTTGTTTTTAGGTATTTTCTGTCCTTTTGAGAGCCATTGGAGGGGCTCAGCACCAAAGGATCCAATCAGTTGTATTTTGGACACTGAGTTTTTTGGTGTGACTTTGTTTACACGATTTGTTGGATACAAGTGACTTATAATTTGTATTATTTTTTTTTATTTTTATTTATTTTTTTGGGGATTGTATATATATATTTTTTGTAATTTTTGATATACACCTTAGAATTTTTGAGTTTATTATATGGATATATATGTTTAGGGCTATTTATTTACATATTGTATTTTTATGTTGAAGAATGCATCCAAAAAACTCCCTTTGTCAAAAATTTGTGCAAAATTCATATAGTGAAAAAAGTGAACGCTGTGCAAAATACGTGATAGTTGGATCCAATAAGTTGTATTTTGGACACTGAGTTTTTTGGATGCATTCTTCAACATAAAAATCCAATATCTAAATAAATAGCCCTAAACATATATATCCATATAATAAACTCAAAAATTCTAAGGTGTATATCAAAAATTCCAAAAAATATATATACAATCCCCAAAAACTAAATAAAAAATAAAAAAAAAAAATAAAAATGATAAATCACTTGTATCCAACAAATCGTGTAAACAAAGTCACTCCAAAAAACTCGGTGTCCAAAATACAACTTAGCGGATCCAACTATCACGTATTTTGCACAGCGTTCACTTTTTTCACTATATGAATTTTGCACAAATTTTTGAAGTTGCACAAATTTATATGGGAAAGGGTATGATATTTATTTATTTATTTATATCTCTTTTTTTCTTGTTTTTAGGTATTTTCTGTCCTTTTGAGAGCCATTGGAGGGGCTCAGCACCAAAGGATCCAATCAGTTGTATTTTGGACACTGAGTTTTTTGGTGTGACTTTGTTTACACGATTTGTTGGATACAAGTGATTTATAATTTTTATTATTATTTTTTATTTATTTTTTTGGGATTGTATATATATATTTTTTTACATTTTTGATATACACCTTAGAATATTTGGGTTTATTATATGGATATATATGTTTAGGGCTATTTATTTACATATTGGATTTTTATGTTGATTTGCACTTTCAAGGGTGACAGTTTGATCTTTTATGTGAAAGGGTATTAGGGTTCGCTTAGTGCTGGTTGGTACCGTAATTATCGTCTTATTACCGATGCATTCTTGCATGTGCCCGCATCTCTCAAAAAGGAGAATTCTGGGATTTCTACTCTAAAGCTCAATGGCGCCACTTACCATCCTTGTGCTCAAGCATCTATTATTGGGAATGGTCTGTGGGGACTGGTGAGGAAAATCCTGGCCAACTGGCACTGGTCTGCATGTGAGGATGGGCCAAGCAGGGTCAGGACAAGGGGTGGGCAGGAGGTAGGCGCAGTGGTGGAGGCGTCCCCTCACCACTCAGGAGGTCGTTTCTTCGGGGAAGGAAGACTCCGATCCAAGAGACGTCATAATCCTATGTCCATCTTGAGGGATGCAAGCGTTTCTTTGACCAAGCTTTTCTGTGAAGTCCAAAGCTCCAGGAGGGCACATACGGTGTGTTGGTGGTGGAGGCGCACATGTTGGTATTAGGAGGACGCGGAGTTATAGAAGTAGCCATATGGCAATTTTAAGAAGAAAGATTGAGAAGGACTTTTCAAACAATTGGTACTTATTATTTGTTTTATTTTGGAGTTTTTTTTATACATATATGATTTTGCTGAGAATTTGAAGTCGCATTTGATGGGTGTATCCCTGGGTGCAAACCATCCGTGTCCAGGCTCAGTCCGAGGTGCTGATCTCATGTAACCAATCCTAAGGGTACATGCGATCTTCATCTGCCATTGATTTGCACCCACCTGCGGCCCTCAGGCCTTTCGACTGCTTATTATTACTGGGTTTTAGTACTTGGACAGTAGGAGGCATACATGAGCTTCAGCACAAAAATCCTGGCACCCGCGCAGCCATCCAAAGAAGAGAATGATGCGCGTTCCTATACTTGGGTAGACACCGATGCATTCTTGCATGTGCCCGCATCTCTCAAAGAGGAGAATTCTGGGATTTCTATTCTAGAGCTCAATGGCGCCACTTACCATCCTTGTGCTCAAGCATCTATTATTTGGAATGGTTTGTGGGGACTGGTGAGGAAAATCCTGGCCAACTGGCACTGGTGTGGATGTGAGGATGAGCCAAGCAGGGTCAGGACAAGGGGTGGGCAGGAGGTAGGTGCAGTGGTGGAGGCGTCCCCTCACCACTCAGGAGGTCGTTTCTTCGGGGAAGGAAGACTCCGATCCAAGAGACGTCATAATCCTATGTCCATGTTGAGGGATGCAAGCGTTTCTTTGACCAAGCTTTTCTGTGAGGTCCAAAGCTCCAGGTGAGGGCACATACGGTGTGTTGGTGGTGGAGGCGCACATGTTGGTATTAGGAGGACGCGGAGTTATAGAACCATCCAGTTTATATACATATATTTTTTTTTGCTGAGAATTTGAGGTCACATGATGGGTGTATATTTATACTGCGAGGAAAATGTGGCACTGTCATTGTGGTTTATGGGGGCGTCCCCTCACTGCCCGTTCCAGATCAGCGGCAAGCAACCAGCGGGTTGCGGCTTCATGTCTGCTCTGACAGCTACTGTTGCCACACTGTGCTCCAGCATGCCCACTTTGCACCCCATCCCCCCACAGCTGGCATTCTAGCTGCTAGAATGCAAGTGATTGGTCACACATGTGCAGTGCTCGCTGCATGCCAACCATGGACAACTTCAGCGTAGGGCGCTGGGTGGTACATCCATTTTATGTCATGCATTGGCAGCAGTGGGTGGGCACAGTTCCACATGCTTGTCCTGGGCACTGGAGGAGCCTGTCCTGGCACTGGGGCCAGTTGTATGTTCGTATTTGCACAGTTAATCAGTTTTTGCTGACACTGAACTCGTTCCTATAGAGCAGTGGTCTCCAAAATGGCTCATGGGGCACTATTCCATCCACTGACACATGCTATTGGGCATGTGTCCTCCCAATGACACCAACAATGGGGCACAAGTCTTCCCTCTGACACCAACAATGGGGCATAATCCTCCCAATGACATCAACAATTGGGCACGGTTTCTCCCAATGACACCAACAATGGGGCACAATTCTTTCCACTGACACCAACAATTGGGCATATGTCTTCCCACTGACACCAATGATGGGGCACTATTTCTCCCACTGACACCAATAAAGGGGCAAAATTCCTCCCAATGACACCAACAATGGGGCACAATTCCTCCCAATGACACCAACAATAGGGCACTATTCCTACCGCTGATACCAATGATGGGACACTATTCCTACCACTGATACCAATGATGGAGCACTATTCCTCCCACTGACACCAATGATGGGGCACTATTCCTCCCACTTACACCAACGATGGGACACTATTCCTCCCACTGACACCAATGATGGGGCGCTATTCCTCCCACTGACACCAATGATGGGGCGCTATTCCTCCCACTGACACCAATGATGGGGCACTATTCCTCCCACTGATACCAATGATGGGGCACTATTCCTCCCACTGACACCAATGATGGGACACGATTCCTCCCACTGACACCAATGATGGGGCACTATTCCTCCCACTGACACCAATGATGGGGCACTATTCCTCCCACTGATACCAATGATGGGGCACTATTCCTCCCACTGACACCAATGATGGGACACTATTCCTCCCACTGACACCAGGGCATTTTCTACTCCCACTGGGCTCAGTCCAGCCCCCCTCCACCCCCAGTCTGTCGGACAGTATACTGGCCCTTTGTTTAGACAGTTTGGAGATCCCTGCTGTAGAGGGCAGGTGCAGCTCAGGCATGTATGGATCTCCTCAACATCATCTTGGCAAGGAGCAAAGCTCCAATGTGTTCAGTGGGTGCATAGCGGGCCCCCTCCTCCTCGGGCCTAGGTGCACTGTACAGACTGCACACATTCAGGACATACTACTGCAGGTTCCCCAGTCCCATTAGAAATGGGCAGGTGAGCCCTTTAAGAGACGGGCGCCATGGCAAAAAAGAAATGCGAGACTTCAGAACTCCGACATTTCCTTCGCTGACTTTGGTGCTCTGATGTTTTGTATTAGACGGAAGGCCGACGTGGCCTCCTGGTTACCTCCGGGAACGTGAACGAGGTGCGAGGTTTCTGTCTGACTGAGTGACAGAGCGATGTGGCTGCCTCGGAACAGCAAAAATCCATCTTTAGCGGAGGTACAGTAATGGTGTCATGAAATATTCACCGATTTTTTTCCCTTCTAAGCCATGGTCAGCCAGAAGGGACTGGAGGGAGGGAAAGAAAAAAAACCTCCAAACTTAAAAGGGGCGACAAATGAGTCTTTTCTCAATGTTCATGGCTTGATCTGCCTACACGGCGCTTTGATGGCTGCTGGCGGCATGCGGGGTCTGGATGGTGTTTCCAAGGGAATATACGTTCGTTCTGAAGTCATATATTGATTAATGTGTTTATGCAAACAGCTTTATGCGTATCGAAACGCAGGAACAAAAATGTCATATGTTACAGCTTGCCAGTCCTTAGATGTGGTGGCTGCATTAGTGTTCTTTTATCTGTTTTTTTTTCCTTTTATTTCACCTGCTGATCCTGCCAGTAATGCACTTCCTGTCCTAGGGTGACAACACTCACCATACTTTATCTATGGTGGTGTATTGTTGTCACCCTAGGACAGGCCTAATAGGAAGAGGCAGAGAGCTCCTTGTCATGGTATGAAGAGGAGTGGGTGGTTGGGTTCCTGATAATGGGCAGAACTCCTAAATGACTTGTTGGACTCCTGATGACAGGTAGAGCTCCTGATTGCCTGGTTGGGCTCCTGATGACAGGTAGAGCTCCTGGTTGGCTGGTTGGGCTCCTGGTGACAGGTAGAGCTCCTGATTGCCTGGTTGGGCTCCTGATGACAGGTAGAGCTCCTGGTTGGCTGGTTGGGCTCCTGGTGACAGGTAGAGCTCCTGATTGCCTGGTTGGGCTCCTGATGACAGGTAGAGCTCCTGGTTGGCTGGTTGGGCTCCTGATGACAGGTAGAGCTCCTGGTTGCCTGGTTGGGCTCCTGATGACAGGTAGAGCTCCTGATTGCCTGGTTGGGCTCCTGATGACAGGTAGAGCTCCTGGTTGGCTGGTTGGGCTCCTGGTGACAGGTAGAGCTCCTGATTGCCTGGTTGGGCTCCTGATGACAGGTAGAGCTCCTGGTTGGCTGGTTGGGCTCCTGATGACAGGTAGAGCTCCTGGTTGCCTGGTTGGGCTCCTGATGACAGGTAGAGCTCCTGATTGCCTGGTTGGGCTCCTGATGACAGGTAGAGCTCCTGGTTGGCTGGTTCATCTCCTGATGACAGGTACAGCTCCTGGTTGGCTGGTTGGGCTCCTGATGACAGGAGGGGAAGTCTTCTATAGTCTTCAGAAAAAGATGTAAATATTATAGGTACTGACTAGTATTCAGTACTTTACCTGGAGACTGAGGAGGTCTTTGCCCAGGAATGTGAAACACCACAGTGCTTGTGTTGCCAGTATGGTAGTCCAGCACAATGGCCATGTTGCCAGTATGGTAGTCCAGCACAATGGCCATGTTGCCAGTATGGTAGTCCAGCACAATGGCCATGTTACCAGTATGGTAGTCCAGCACAATGGCCATGTTGCCAGTATGGTAGTCCAGCACAATGGCCATGTTGCCAGTATGGTAGTCCAGCACAATGGTCATGTTGCCAGTATGGTAGTCCAGCACAATGGTCATGTTGCCAGTATGGTAGTCCAGCACAATGGTCATGTTGCCAGTATGGTAGTCCAGCACAATGGCCATGTTACCAGTATGGTAGTCCAGCACAATGGCCATGTTACCAGTATGGTAGTCCAGCACAATGGCCATGTTACCAGTATGGTAGTCCAGCACAATGGCCATGTTGCCAGTATGGTAGTCCAGCACAATGGTCATGTTGCCAGTATGGTAGTCCAGCACAATGGTCATGTTACCAGTATGGTAGTCCAGCACAATGGCCATGTTGCCAGTATGGTAGTCCAGCACAACGGTCATGTTGCCAGTATGGTAGTCCAGCACAATGATCATGTTTCCAGTATGGTAGTCCAGCACAATGATCATGTTTCCAGTATGGTAGTCCAGCACAATGGTCATGTTACCAGTATGGTAGTCCAGCACAATGGTCATGTTGCCAGTATGGTAGTCCAGCACAATGGTCATGTTGCCAGTATGGTAGTCCAGCACAATGGTCATGTTGCCAGTATGGTAGTCCAGCACAATGGCCATGTTACCAGTATGGTAGTCCAGCACAATGGCCATGTTACCAGTATGGTAGTCCAGCACAATGGCCATGTTACCAGTATGGTAGTCCAGCACAATGGCCATGTTGCCAGTATGGTAGTCCAGCACAATGGTCATGTTGCCAGTATGGTAGTCCAGCACAATGGTCATGTTACCAGTATGGTAGTCCAGCACAATGGCCATGTTGCCAGTATGGTAGTCCAGCACAACGGTCATGTTGCCAGTATGGTAGTCCAGCACAATGATCATGTTTCCAGTATGGTAGTCCAGCACAATGGTCATGTTACCAGTATGGTAGTCCAGCACAATGGTCATGTTGCCAGTATGGTAGTCCAGCACAATGGTCATGTTACCAGTATGGTAGTCCAGCACAATGGTCATGTTACCAGTATGGTAGTCCAGCACAATGGCCATGTTGCCAGTATGGTAGTCCAGCACAACGATTCTGTACTGACTCGGGTCTCTCGACTACAAGGAGTCAGAATTTAATTGGTTGGCGCGGGTCACTTCACCGACCATCTTTGTACTTCTGTGCCGTCTGGCTTCCACTTTGGCCGCGTCGCGCCATTCTTCCATTTCTCACTCTCGCTGCACCCAAACCTCTGAAGTGTAACCGAGTCTGAAAGTTTCTCTTCTGTCAGAATTCTTTTCTTGTGTTCGGTATCATCAGAGCCGCTCGCAGGTGTAATCTCATTACGGCGCCATACTCACAAGTACAGAGCGCTCGTTAACCATTCTCACCTCTGTGACAAGCTCGGCTCGTCAAACCTGCGGCATCAATGCTGCGGAAACTTTCTACTTTTTAATTTTTTCCCAACTCCATTAGAAGTTCATTTTTTTCTTTTTTTCTTCTTTTTCCTTCTCATCAAAAGTCAACTGCGAGATTATTTTTTTTCTCCCGTTCTCAGGCAGGTAGGATTAGGCGCGCTGCGAGGGAGTTCACCGCGTACATCTCTTGGCTCCTCGGGACCTCTAAGTAATGTGAAAATGACATGTGAAGCGGTTGTGAGGAAGCAGATTGCCTCTTTTCAGGGAAGATTGCGGCCCGCTCCCCCAACGCCGAGCGCACAAGTCTGAGCTGTGATTGCTGAGCAATTGACCGTAATCAGTCTGCAGCCCACGGCGTCCGCGAGTCAAGAGGATTAGCAAAATTGCATTCGGTGGTCAGATCGCAGCGTGGCCGCCGGCTGGAGTGTTTATTTCTGTTTATTCGGATGTAATGGTCTGCGTTGGATCGGGAGACTGCGGTTATTCCAACATCAGCCGCGGTTATTCCAACATCAGCCGCGGTTATTCCAACATCAGCCGCGGTTATTCCAACATCAGCCGCGGTTATTCCGACATCAGCCGCGGTTATTCCGACATCAGCCGCGGTTATTCCAACATCAGCCGCGGTTATTCCGACATCAGCCGCAAACGGGTTTTACCTTTAAAAAAATAAAAAATAAAAAAATGTATCCACTGATGTGTCTGAATTACGTTTATTATAAAGTCTCCAACGCGTTTCAGTGGTTATGGAAGCCCTCCTTCACCAGGGCAGGAATGCAGTAACTCTGTGGGCCAGGGGAAGCATTTCCTCAGTCTCCCCTCCCCCACTGATCAGACTGTACATTGCAACTTTGTAGAAGGAGGAGGGGGCATTTCCTCGGTCTCCCCTCCCCCAGTGATCAGACTGTACACTGTAACTTTGTAGAAGGGGGAGGGGGCATTTCCTCGGTCTCCCCTCCCCCAGTGATCAGACTGTACACTGTAACTTTGTAGAAGGGGGAAGGGGCATTTCCTCAGTCTCCCCTCCCCCAGCGATCAGACTGTACATTGTAACTTTGTAGAAGGAGAAGCAGGCATTTCCTTAGTCTCCCCTCCCCCAGTGATCAGACTGTACATTGAAACTTTGTAGAAGGAGGAGGAAGCATTTCCTCGGTCTCCCCTCCCCCAGTGATCAGACTGTACATTGTAATTTTGTAGAAGGGGGAGGGGGCATTTCCTCAGTCTCCCCTCCCCCAGTGATCAGACTGTACATTGTAACTTTGTAGAAGGAGGCGGAAGCATTTCCTCAGTCTCCCCTCCCCCAGTGATCAGACTGTACATTGCAACTTTGTAGAAGGAGGAGGAGGCATTTCCTCAGTCTCCCCTCCCCCAGTGATCAGACTGTACATTGTAACTTTGAAGAAGGAGGAGGAGGCATTTCCTCAGTCTCCTCCCCCAGTGATCAGACTGTACATTGTAACTTTGAAGAAGGAGGAGGAGGCATTTCCTCAGTCTCCCCTCCCCCAGTAATCAGACTGTACATTGTAACTTTGTAGAAGGAGGAGGCATTTCCTCAGTCTCCTCCCCCAGTGATCAGACTGTACACTGTAACTTTGTAGAAGGAGGAGGAGACATTTCCTTAGTCTCCCCTCTCCCAGTGATCAGACCGTACACTGTAACTTTGTAGAAGGGGGAGGGGGCATTTCCTTAGTCTCCCCTCCCCCAGTGATCAGACTGTACACTGTAACTTTGTAGAAGGGGGAGGGGGCATTTCCTTAGTCTCCCCTCCCCCAGTGATCAGACTGTACACTGTAACTTTGAAGAAGGGGGAGGGGGCATTTCCTTAGTCTCCCCTCCCCCAGTGATCAGACCGTACACTGTAACTTTGTAGAAGGGGAAGCAGGCATTTCCTCAGTCTCCCCTCCCCCAGTGATCAGACTGTACACTGTAACTTTGAAGAAGGGGGAGGGGGCATTTCCTTAGTCTCCCCTCCCCCAGTGATCAGACTGTACACTGTAACTTTGTAGAAGGGGGAGGGGGCATTTCCTCAGTCTCCCCTCCCCCAGTGATCAGACTGTACATTGTAACTTTGTAGAAGGGGGAGGGGGCATTTCCTCAGTCTCCCCTTCCCCAGTGATCAGACTGTACACTGTAACTTTGTAGAAGGGGAAGCAGGCATTTCCTCAGTCTCCCCTCCCCCAGTGATCAGACTGTACACTGTAACTTTGTAGAAGGGGGAGGGGGCATTTCCTTAGCCTCCCCTCCCCCAGTGATGAGAGCACAGAGTGTACATTTGAGAATGGTTGAGCTCAGGATTGTCTATAGCAGAGTAATAGGCAGAATGCGCCTCGGGGCCCCCAGCGTTCTGTAGTGGCGGCCGGCCTCATCCTGCGATATGATAATTTCCTCGGCTACATTGTGATATCATATTAATGTCACTGACCACTTGTACCGCGCGCTCCGGAGGCGGAATCCATACATGGTTATTTATGAGTCCCCGTCGGGTCGCACAGAGCGGCGGGTAATAAAATGATGAGAGCAGCCGCTGGATATCAGATAAGAGAGCACATCTGCCCCGCAGAGCTAGCTATCTAAACGAGATCTTCCCGGGATTAATTCAATCCTTTCCTTGCCTGAGGGATGGTTTCTGTGCTCCTCTGGAACACGGGCCGCGTCGTTGCGTCATGACGGGGAGGGCGGCGTGCTGGGGGGCGATAAGGAGCCTGAAGTTCTCCCACCTATCAGCCGGAGATGTCCTTGTCCCTCCCAGTGCGATATTCTCTGCTTGTGTCTTCCAGTGTTTGATTTGTGTCGTCTTTTATATTTACTGACAATTCCTCTCTATTATTTCCCAGATTTCCCTTCATTTCCTGTTATGCCTCCTCTACTCCTTCACTATTCTCTCCAAACCTCACTTTTCTCCCTCTCCTCTCCTCTCCTCTCTTCTCCTCTTTTGTCTTCTCTCCTCCCCTCCCCCTCTTCTCCCATTTTCCTCTCCTCTTTCACTGTTGTCCCCCTTTCTCTGTTCTTTTGCTCTTCTTTCTTCTCTCACTCTTCTCTCCCTATTCTTTGCTTTACTCTTTTTTTCTCTCCTGTCTCACTCTTCTCCCCTCTTCCATCTTCTTTTCTCTTCTCTCACTATTCTTTTCTTTCATTCTCCTTCCTCTTCTTGTTTTACTCTTCTCTCCACTCCGCTTCCACTCTTCTTTCCTCTCTGCTATTGCTCCTCTTTCCTATTTTATGTCCTCCTCTTCTCTCACTCTTCTTTTGCTCTTTTCTCTCTCTCTTTTCTGTCTATTCCTTTCCTTCCTCTTTTGTTCTTCTTTCCTGTCCTCTCTCACTCTTCTCTTCTCTCGCTTTCCTCTCCTCTTTCACTGTTCTCTCCCTCCTTTTCTCTGTTCTTCCACTCTTCTTTCTTCTCCTTTCTGGCTTTTCTTTCCTCTCTTGTTATTCTCTCCCCTCCTCCTCTTTTCTTTGTTTTTCTTTCTCTTCTCTCTCTCTTTTCTCTTCTCTCTCTTCTCTTTCCTCTCTTCTCTCTCCTCTCTTCTCTTCTCTCTTTTCTTTTTCTTCTCTCTCTTCTCTCTCTTTTCTTTTTTTTCTGTTCTTTCTCTTCTTTCTCTTTTCCCTTCTCTCTCCTCTCTTCTCGTCTCTTCTCTTCTCTCATTATTCTTTCCTTTCTTCATTCACTTTTTCCTCTTCTAACTCATTCTTCTCCCTTCCTCCTCTCCTCCCTCTCTCTTCTTTCCATTCCTCTTCTACTCTTCTCTTCATTCCTCTTTCCCTTTTTCCTCTTCTCTTTTCTCTTCTCTCTTCTCTCATTATTCTTTCCTTTCCTCTTTCACCTTTTCCTCTTCTGACTCACTCTGCTCCCCTCCTCCTCCTCTCCTCCTCCTCTCCTCCTTCTTTTCTTTCCATTCCTCTTCTACTGTTCTCTTCATTCCTCTTCCACTCTTCTCTTCTCTCGCTTTCCTCTCCTCTTTCACTGTTCTCTCCCTCCTTTTCTCTGTTCTTCCACTCTTCTTTCTTCTCCTTTCTGGCTTTTCTTTCCTTTCCTCTCTTGTTATTCTCTCCCCTCCCCTCCTCCTCTTCTCTTTTCTATTTTTTTCTTTCTCTTCTCTCTCTCCTCTCTTCTCTTTCCTCTCTTCTCTCTCCTCTTCTCTTTTCTTTTTCTTCTCTCTCTTCTCTCTCTTTTCTTTTTATTTCTGTTCTCTCTTTTCTCTCTTCTCTTCTCTTCTCTTCTCGTCTCTTCGCTCATTATTCTTTCCTTTCTTCTTTCACTTTTTCCTCTTCTGACTCATTCTTCTCCCTTCCTCCTCTCTTCTCCTCCCTCTCTCTTCTTTCCATTCCTCTTCCACTCTTCTCTTCATTCCTCTTTCACTTTTTCCTCCTCTGACTCACTCTGCTCCCCTCCTCCTCCTCTCCTCCTTCTCTTCTTTCCATTCCTCTTCCACTCTTCTCTTCATTCCTCTTTCCCTTTTTCCTCTTCTCTTTTCTCTTCTCTCATTATTCTTTCCTTTCTTCTTTCCCTTTTTCCTCTTCTCTTTATTCCTCTTTCCCTTTTTCCTCTTCTCTTTTCTCTTCTCTTTTCTTCATTCCTCTTTCCCTTTTTCCTCTTCTCTTTTCTCTTCTCATCTCTTCTCTCCTCTCATTATTCTTTCCTTTCCTCTTTCACTTTTTCCTCCTCTGACTCACTCTGCTCCCCTCCTCCTCCTCTCCTCCCTCTCTCTTCTTTCCATTCCTCTTCTACTCTTCTCTTCATTCCTCTTTCCCTTTTTCCTCTTCTCTTTTCTCTTCTCTTCTCTTCATTCCTCTTTCCCTTTTTCCTCTTCTCTTTTCTCTTCTCTTCTCTTCATTCCTCTTTCCCTTTTTCCTCTTCTCTTTTCTCTTCTCTTCTCTTCATTCCTCTTTCACTTTTCTCTCCTCTCCTCTCCTCTCCAGCTCCTCTCCAATTTAGACCCGTGACGTTGTGAGGATATTTAATATGATTTGTAATCCTGGGATCCATTTTTTTCTTGCGGTCCTCAAGCTGAACTTCTCAGTTCCTCAGCACAAGCTTTTCTAATGACTGTAAAGTCAGTTAAATATCATCAGTCCTGATTTATTGCTGGTGTGTGAGAGATAAAATCACGATTGGTTTCTTCTGCTCCACTCAGGCCCCATTCAAACTTTGGCATTCCGGGAACGTGTATATAAATGCGCTTCTTTACTCTTTCCTGGAAGAATGCGAAAATGGCGGCAAAACGTGTGCTGCGTTTGGGGTGTCGTTAGTTCTAAATGGCACCCCAAACGTGTGTAGCAATCACAAAAAAAAATGCAAAAATGTGCTTCGCAAAACGCGATTGGCTCAGCGCCAAAAAAGGTACGGGCAATGGGCTGCCCTATACTGACGCGTTTCGCCGTAACGAAAGCGCCATGTCGCGTCATACAGGTGTGAATGTGGCCTAAGAATGAAAGCCAGAGAGCCTATGATTGGTGCAGCTGCCTACAGGGCAGGGAATGCGACCATTAGAAAGGGGCTAAGTGATGATGTGATAACATGAAAACCTGCACCCTCCAAAAAAAACGTATCTTTTTTTTTTAAATGATGGTGAATAGATTGGATAGAAAATCCCGGTTGGCGCGTCCTCCTCATCCCCCCCCCCCGGCTTGGAGGAGCTAAACCGACGATCTACGCCATGACATCAATTTACGAGGGAACAATTCAGTTCCCCGACTCCGGTGAAATATCTCGCCTCTGATTAATAATTCCTGGTGGGGCTCGGCGACTACAAGCCGTGGGTGATTGGTTTCCCCCAGCGCGCAGCGCGCACATCAAACATTTAAAATGTTTAAGTTGACAATTTGGAGTTTGTTCGGCTGAGCGGCGCTGCAGGGCCAGCCAGAGCTCATCAAATATACATGGCGCCTGAGAATGAATCACGCACTCCGCCAGGTTGGGTGCGCGGAAGGGTTCCTCTTAGAACCCGGAGTCGCATTTGTTAATGGCGGCTCTGATCCTTCTCTATGCCTGGCTGAGATAATCAGACGTGTCAGCGCTAGAAAGGGACGGCCGGTCCCAAGAGCTTGTGATTAGGCGTTGGCGGCATAGATATCATGAATTCAGCGCGGTGCATCTATAATTCACCATCGCATCGTTAATCGGCTTGATCTCCGGAACTTCAAAACATGTTGCAGCGTGGTTGGATCCTGGAATGTTTTTTACCCCTCCCCCCCCCAAAAAAAAAATAAAAGTTTGTAAAACTACTAAAAGGGAAATCCTCTGCAAAGAAAAAAAACTCTTGTAATCATTTGTAGGCAATTTGTATTTTAATTGTTTTTCCCCCAATGCTCGAGCTTCTAGATCAGGGGGGTCACACTCCATTTCATTAGGGGCCGTATCAGCATTATGGTGGCCCTCAAAGGGCCGGTGGCATCTGTAAGACTAGATGTCCAGAGCACCCCCCCCCCCCCATTACATTAGATGTCAAGAATCCCACACCCTCCCTATCATCACTGTGCACCCCCTTTGTGGGCAGAGCTGGAAAGCAGAAAGTGCAGAGTCTGGAGGAGGACCAGAGGAGGAGTGGAGTCAGTTACCAGAGTCTGCTGAATGCTGAGACCGGGGGAGGCAGAGATGAGGGGGGGCTGCAGCTGCACTGAGGGGCGCAGGATTTGGCAGAGGAGTTCTATTCTCCTCTCTGCTGCCGACTGCTGAGACAAGGTGGGGGTGGAGACAAGGAAGTACCTGCAGCAGAGGTGCACACAGGGCGGACTGACAACTCATGGGGCCCCGGGCGATAGAGGATCATGGGGCCCCTGTGTCCTTGCCCAAACTCAAAAAAAGGCAGTGCCCGAGGTTCCAAATGGTCAGTCCGCCCCTGGGTGCACATGAAATGACTTGGAGGGCCGGATTCGGCCCGCGGGCCTTGTGTTTGACACCTGTGTTCTAGCTTTCTCCCCATGTCCTCCAGATACTATGGGGGTTACACCACTTTCCAAGTCTGCAGTCATATCTTTAGTGGGTCATTGCCCTCAACTCCTCCACCCCCACCTCAAGGTTTTAGGTTTTTCTATCTGTGGCCCCTCCATTAGATGTTCTCTCTCTTCCTGTCACCGTGACACCCATACAAGAAATAGGGGGTGCAGTTTTTCCCTAGGAACTGGGAAGACACACCCACCATTGGGCTAAATAAACTTTTGTCGATGTGCCGAAAATCTGATACACTGAAATAAGCCAAGTAAGTTCAGTTTGGAGCTGTTCTACCCACCAAACAATTTGCATTTCTGTCCATTCAGTCCTGAGTGGACTTTTCCTCTGCTGCAGTTTCATTTTCACTTACAGGTCCCCTTACCACTCCAACAATGTGATTAGATGGTGAAAGGAGAAGCCGCAGACTGATGAGTTCATCTCTGTCACTCTGCTCTCTCCTTCATGCATGTTGCCTTCACTGCAATTCCGGTGATTGGCTCCTCCCTTTCCCAGACATTACAGTGTACACACACTATATTGCCCGCAGTATTGGTAGGCCGGCCTTTCCACACACATGAACCTTTAATGGCCCCCCAGTCTTAGTCCGTAGGGTTCAATATTGAGTTGGCCCCGCCCTTTCCACACACATGACCTTTAATGGCCCCCCAGTCTTAGTCCGTAGGGTTCAATATTGAGTTGGCCCCGCCCTTTCCACACACATGACCTTTAATGGCCCCCCAGTCTTAGTCCGTAGGGTTCAATATTGAGTTGGCCCCGCCCTTTCCACACACATGACCTTTAATGGCCCCCCAGTCTTAGTCCGTAGGGTTCAATATTGAGTTGGCCCCGCCCTTTCCACACACATGACCTTTAATGGCCCCCCAGTCTTAGTCCGTAGGGTTCAATATTGAGTTGGCCCCGCCCTTTGCAGCTATAACAGCTTCAACTCTTCTGGGAAGGCCGTCCACAAGGTTTAGGAGGGTGTCTATGGGAAGGTTGGACCATTCTTCCAGAAGCACATTTGTCAGGTCAGGCACTGATGTCGGGGGAGGAGGCCTGGCTCGCAGTCTCCACTCTAATCCACCGCTTTGCATTGCACTTGGTGATGGAAGGCTTGGATGCAGCTGCTCGGCCATGGAAACCCATTCCATGAAGCTCTCTACGCACTGTTGTTGGGCTCATCTGAAGGCCACACCAAGTTTGGAGGTCTTTAGCTATTGACTCTGCAGACAGTTGGTGACTTCTGCGCACTGTGCGCTTCAGCATGCGCTGACCCCGCCCTGTCATGTGACGTGGCCTACCACTTGGTGGCTGAGTGGCTGTTGTTCCCAGTGGCTTCCACTTTGTTATAATCCCACTAACAGTTGAGCGTGGAATATTTAGTAGCCAGGAAATGTCCCGGATGGACTTATTGCCCAGGTGGCCACCTATCACGGGACCACGCTTGGAGCCACTGAGCTCCTGAGAGCGACCCATTCTTTCACCAATGTTTGTAGAAGCCGTCTGCATGCCTAGGGGCTTGATTGTATACACCTGTGTCCATGGAGGGGATTGGAACACCTGAATCACATGATATGGAGGGAATTGGAGCACCTGAATCACATGATATGGAGGAGATTGGAATACCTGAATCACATGATATGGAGGGGATTGGAACACCTGAATCACATGATTGGGAGGGGATTGGAACACCTGAATCACATGATATGGAGGGGATTGGAACACCTGAATCACATGATTGGGAGGGGATTGGAACACCTGAATCACATGATTGGGAGGGGATTGGAACACCTGAAGCCACATGATATGGAGGAGTTTGGAACACCTGAATCACATGATATGGAGGGGATTGGAACACCTGAATCACATGATATGGAGGGGATTGGAACACCTGAATCACATGATTGGGAGGGGATTGGAACACCTGAAGCCACATGATATGGAGGAGTTTGGAACACCTGAATCACATGATTGGGAGGGGATTGGAACCCCTGAATCACATGATTGGGAGGGGATTGGAACCCCTGAATCACATGATTGGGAGGGGATTGGAACCCTTGAATCACATGATATGGAGGGGATTGGAACACCTGAATCACATGATATGGAGGGGATTGGAACACCTGAATCACATGATATGGAGGGGATTGAAACACCTGAATCACATGTTATGGAGGGGATTGGAACACCTGAATCACATGATATGGAGGGGATTGGAACACTTGAATCATATGATTGGGAGGGCGGGGACAATACTTTGGGCAATATAGTGTATATATATATATATATGGCTTTTTTTCCCCAGAGAATAGGTGCAGATATTCTCCCCCTTGTCTCCACCCACTACCCACCCCTGAGGACTGTCCCTTGGTTCCGCCCCTACCTACCTCCCACTACCACTCCATTTAGGGAATACAGGTAATTTGTATGGAATTTGATAAAAATAACAAGAAAAGCTGTAAAATAGATCCCCTGCAGACAGCAACAAGAGACCCCTGCCAGCTACAATAGATTTCCCAGAAGCCAGAAACAACAGACCCCTCCCTCAACAGTACATCCCTTGGATCAACAATTGACCTTCTATCAACAATATACCCCCCAGTGGCAATAAACCCTCAGCAGCCAGAACAATAGACCCTCCAACACACCCCACCCCACCCCTTGCCATTACATACATTCATTTTTGGAGGTGCTTGAACTGCGTTCCCCCTATCCCCACTGAAAAAAGCCATAAATATATATATACATATATATATATATATATATATTCCTGTCTGGCAGGAGAGGGGATCCTTCTTTCTCTGCTGCAGTTTCACTTTCACTTACCCACCTTTACCCTGTAATTGGATAGTGAAAAGAGAAGCTGCAAACTGATGAGCTCATCTCTCTGTCACTCTGCTGTCTCCTTCAATCAGCATGCTTCTTGCACTTCGGCTAACCTGATTGGCTCTTTGTGCTGCTTCTATCTCCCCCAGTCTGAGTTCTGCTGTTACAAGGAGCTAATAACATGTCAATTTCGGGCCACTTACACAGCTTGCATTAAAAAACAAAATACAATTATTGATTGCAATAATGATTATGGGATGAATTAATTTTATTATCTGCCCAGATTAAGAAAAAAAAAAGTCCCAAATTGCTATTTTGGAATGGAATAGTCCCCTCATTACCCTGCCTCCCCCCAGTGCAGGCGCAGTCACCTGACCGAGGGCCGGAGCACAGGCGATGATGAAGTTGTTAGAAAGCGAAGGACGAATCAATTAAAAATCAAGAGATTCGCAAATTGTTTGATTCACTGCATGCGCTCATGCAGATCCAAGTTGCGCCATGCGGTTCAGGAGTCAGGATTGCCTGGCCTCCCGGTGGAGTTACCGTCTGCGGATCAGACAAACCTGGATGCAGATAAAAATATTCATTCCACTGACTCAGCAATCAGCAGATTTATGGAGTAGGACGCCGAGCGATGGAACTGACGGCATTCAAGGCGTCTTAATCCAGATCTAACGGGAGCTTTATTGGAACTCACAGAAACAAATTTACAAAGAAGGGAAAAGAAAGATGGAAACCCGATTTAGGTGGAGCTCCATCTGCCGAATCCTTTAACTGGGATCAATGGGTGGTAAAACCTGGCCGCCTCTGCCCGCCTTGTACTCCATTATCCACCATATATTGTGTTTTCTGAAATGAAAGGCTTCCTAGAATCCATCTTATTTCTATTGATTCATAAAATAATTGTGTATTCAGGCTGAAGACAATGACTCAAGAATCAAAAACAAATCAAATCCCTCCCAAAATGTCCAGAGCCCCCCCCACCCAAACCCCCCAAACCCCCAGCATGCAATGCCATGTTCCATGTGGTCTTCTGGCCAGTTAGATGACAACCAAGGGTCCTCCTTCCTCTTCTACAGCGGTGGTCAGGGTCCTCCTTCCTCTTCTACAGCGGTGGTCAGGGTCCTCCTTCCTCTTCTCCTACAGCGGTGGTCAGGGTCCTCCTTCCTCTTCTCCTACAGCGGTGGTCAGGGTCCTCCTTCCTCTTCTATAGTGGTCAGGGTCCTCCTTCCTCTTCTCCTACAGCGGTGGTCAGGGTCCTCCTTCCTACTCTGCTACAGCGGTGGTCAGGGTCCTCCTTCCTCTTCTGCTACAGCGGTGGTCAGGGTCCTCCTTCCTCTTCTCCTACAGCGGTGGTCAAGGTCCTCCTTCCTCTTCTGCTACCATGGTGGTTAGGGTCCTCTTTCCTCTTATGCTACAGCGGTGGTCAGGGTCCTCCTTCCTCTTCTCCTACAGCGGTGGTCAATGTCCTCCTTCCTCTTCTGCTACAGCGGTGGTCAGGGTCCTCCTTCCTCTTCTCCTACAGCAGTGGTCGGGGTCCTCTTTCCTCTTCTCCTACAGCGGTGGTCGGGGTCCTCCTTCCTCTTCTCCTACAGCAGTGGTCAAGGTCCTCCTTCCTCTTCTGCTACCACGGTGGTTAGGGTCCTTTTTCCTCTTCTGCTATCATGGTGGTCGGGGTCCTCCTTCCTCTTTTCCTACAGCGGTGGTCAGGGTCTTCCTTCCTCTTCTTCTACAGCGGTGGTCAGGGTCCTCCTTCCTCTTCTGCTACAGCGGTGGACAGGGCCCTCCTTCCTCTTCTCTAGTGGTGGGTCAGGGTCCTCCTTCCTCTTCTCCTCCTGTGGTGGCCAATGTTGCAGAAAGTAGTACTGACATAATCAGCACTACACTGTGGGTGTGTCCATTCTGCTCAGTGGGTGTGTCCATTCTGCTCAGTGGGTGTGTCCATGCCACCCTGGGCTCACAGGAATGATCCCGAGTAGTGTTCAGCCTAGAAGAGGACCAGACCAAGGTGGGGGACGGTGTCAGCGGGTAGGTGGTGTTACATAGTTACATAATTGGTAATGTTGAATAAAGAGATCAGTCCATCCAGTTCAAGCGCTGTGGTTGGGTGTATCATGTCACTACCATTTCCCCTATCCCTGTATATTGCGTTCACTAAGATGCCCATCTAAGAATTGTTTTTTTTTAAACTATCAACATTTCCCTCTGATACCACTGATTGTGGAAGGGAGTTCCACGTCCTTACCGCTCTGACAGTAAAGAACCCCCTACACGGTTGAGCTGCTGCTCTTCTAATTTAATTGAATGGTCGCGTGTTTTCCTAAGTTCCCCGAAGCTGAAAAGTGTTCTTCCTATGCTGGGATCACCATGGAGGTATCTGCATATCGCCATCATATCTCCTCTCAGGGGTCTCTTCTCGTAGCTGAGGTCCTCCAGCCCCCTTTGTCGCCCTTCTCTGGGCTCTCTCCAGTTCCAGCACATCCTTCCTGAGGACTGGTGACCAGAACCGGACTGCCTGCTCCAGATGTGGCCGGACCAAAGTTTTGTAAACGGGTAGAATTAGAGATTTCTCTCTGGAGTAAACCCCTCTGAATGCTCGCTGATGGGCCGCTGCTTGGTGTGGGTGTTGCTGGGTATTGAATCAAAATCCAATTAAAAGAAAAAACAATTTTGAATACTTCTGTAATTTTTGATGGTAGCCACTAAAGAAGTGAACCCCCTTCTTGTTGTATGTTTGTTGGGGTATCTGGTTATGAGTTCCTAACCGCCATACTTGGCCATACACCAGTAGAGTTTGTTTGAAAATGTGCGTTTTTGGATTTTCTGATGGCGATTGGGGTCAAGCTGGAGATCATTTTTGGCCATAGATGGAAATTCTTTTCTCAAGCAATGTAAAAATTCTAACCATCAATGAGGTCTTCATCTGGGAAAAAACATGAATTGTGATGAAACCTGTTTAATACATCGATGAGGCCAGATCCTGCGCTTCTCCCTACGGCCGAATAGAGGCTCATCTCTGCTGCCGACTCCCGAGAGGGAGGACACAGAGGAGGGCAGAACTCCTCCTACAGATCCTGCACCCAGGGCTGCTGTTAAACCATGGGGCCCCATACAGCCAACCCCATAGAAACCTCCCCCAAACCCCCCCCGCGCACAGGTTTCTATGCTTCATTTTTGAATGAACACAGTGAGTGATTGGTACCAAACACTCATTGTGTTCATTCAGGAAAGAAAAGGGCTGGAAAATGTCACATTTTAACTGGACCCTTCCCCCACTCTCCATTCTGAAGGATTCTATTTTTTGCTTGCAGTGGGAAGGAGAGGAGGGAATCCAGTAGCACCGTAGGGGTTGGGGGCACACAAGGGGCCTGGGTAGCAGGGGGAAGAAGATGGTGTACAGTGAGGGTGATGGGTATGGGGGGGGGGTGTTGTATGTGGACACCAGTAGAGGCAGAGACGGGGGGTGCTGCGGCTGCACAGAGAGGTGCAGGCAGAGCCGAGGATAAGGGGAACCACCAGTCCTCCTGTATGGGGCCCAGGCAGCTGGGTGAATTGGATGTGGGCAGGGAGGGTGATCGTCACGGGGGGGTCAATTACTGGAACCGATCCCCAGCATGGTTCTCTCTGCAGCAGCTGAAAGCCATCTGGAGGGAGAGGAGAAAAAGCCAGCTTTCAGCTACTGCAGTGAAAGCTACAGGGGATCGGTTCCAGGAATTGCCCCCCCACTGTGCCGATCACTCTCCCTGCCCACATCGGATTCACCCAGCTGCCTGGGCCCCATACAGGAGGACTGGTGGTCCCCCCTTATCCTCAGCCCTGCCTGCACCTCTCTGTGCAGCCGCAGCACCCCCCCCCCCCCCCCCGTCTCTGCCTCTCCTGGTGTCCTCATACAACAGACGTCGGTCCTCCTCCAAACTCTGCACATTCTGCTCCCCCAGCTCAGGGGGTGCACGGTGATGTAAGGGAGGGTTGGGGGGACTCTTGACTTCTGATGGTGGAGGGGGTGGGGTGGACATCTCGTCTTACAGATACAACCGGCCCTTCGAGGGCAACCATAACCAGTGGTGTATTTAGGTTTTGTGCTGCCCTAGGCAATACAACCCCCCCCCCCCCCCTGCAAAGAGAGAGCCTGCCACTGACCAACACCAAACCCCCCCCGCTGGGCGAGCCTGACAGTGACCAACAACACCCCTGCCTCATCCCTCCCCACCCGAGAGAGGCTTCCACTAACACCCCCCCACCCCATGGCGACAGAAGGACACTCATCCTCACAGCTCTGGACATCCCTGGGAAGGACAGTTGGGCTCTGCATACGCCATCAAGCAGCCCACAACCTCTCTCGGATCCCACCTGGTCCCCATGTCGCATATGTCCCTTCTTCCAGGGGGCGGTGCTGCCCCCCTAAAAAATGCCTCCCTAGGCAAATGCCTTGTTTGCCTTGTGGTAAATACGCCCCTGACCATAACGGTGATGTGGCCCGCCATAGAATTGAGTCCCCCCCCCGCTCTGCTCCTACTTGGAAAAATAGTTTTTGTCTTTAAATAAATTTTAAATGTATCAAAATTAATTCAACAAATGAATTATATCAATGTAACTCCAGCTGCGGTGAGACTACAAGTCCCATGAAGCTTTGCAAGTCTCTGACGGCCACAGGCACGGTTCCCAGAGGCAGGGGGATGATGGGAGTTGTAGTAGCACCGCAGCCGGAGTGTCTTGTTTGCCTGCCAACCTTTCCATCCATTTTTCCCCATCTTTGTATGTAGCAGGGAAGTTGTTAACAACACTCGGCGCTGTCTCAGTCTCCCCGCGGCGGCGTGTAGCTCACCTCTCCACCACACAACACAACGCCGCGTTTGCCGCTAATCCAACAGCACACAACCCTCGCAGGATGACATGTAAAGTACACCGTAATTGCTTCCAACCTCTCTGTCTCTCAGACCCCCGGCGTGCCTGGCAATCTGAGCGGCTGCTTTGCTGGTTACATCGGATTACAGCCCGCTGGGCGCGGACCGGACGGGAATTCTTTCTAAATGGAAAGCCGGCGTTCAGTCTGGAGAGGAGAAGAAACCGGGAAAAAAAGGCAAAACAATTCAATACCATCCCCCCCAATGAGTGTAAATGATGGGAAGGCTGGGGGAGGGGACTTCAGTTTGGCGTTTATTTTTGTTTTTTTTCATAAATCTCCGTAATGATCCTCCATGAATTGGGCCGAGGGGAACGAAACGCGCGTCTCACAGTTTATTTTGCATTATCCATGTGGGATATCATACATCAATCCAGGGGGGACTGACCATTTGGAAACTCGGGCACTGCCCGAGGGCCCAGGATCAGTAGGGGCCCCCAAGAGATGCCCCTGGTACCTTTCTCATAGGCTTTTTTGAGTTTGGGCAAGGACACAGGGGCCCCATGATCCCCTATTGCCCGGAGGTCCCATGAGTTGTCAGTCCTCCCCTGTATTAATCCTGAAAGGGTTCCCATCTTCTCATTTCTATTAATACCAGTGGCAAGGTATTTCATTTTTGCTGGCCAGGCCACGTGGGCCCCTGAACAACAGCATTGGGCCCCTCAGTTTAGGCTAAAAAGGCCCTGAGTTCCACCTCCCAGGATGCTGCACATACTTCTCCCTGTAAAGCTGAACCCCAAAGCTTCCCTTTCAGTCTTACTCAGGCTCCCCTTCAGCTTTGCATGGGTATACGTGCTCCTCCCCTTCAGTCTTGCATAGGTGTACCGGCTCCTCCCCTTCAGTCTTGCGCAGGTGTACCGTCTCCTCCCCTTCAGTCTTGCACAGGTGTACCGGCTCCTCCCCTTCAGTCTTGCACAGGTGTACCAGCTCCTCCCCTTCAGTCTTGCATAGGTGTACCGGCTCCTCCCCTTCAGTCCTTGCGCAGGTGTACCGTCTCCTCCCCTTCAGTCTTGCACAGGTGTACCGGCTCCTCCCCTTCAGTCTTGCACAGGTGTTCCAGCTCCTCCCCTTCAGTCTTGCATAGGTGTACCAGCTCCTCCCCTTCAGTCTTGCACAGGTGTACCAGCTCCTCCCCTTCAGTCTTCCACAGGTGTAGCAGCTCCTCCCCATTAGCCTTGCACAGGTGTACCAGCTCCTCCCCTTCAGTCTTGTACAGGTATACCGGCTCCTCCCCTTCAGTCTTGCACAGGTGTACCAGCTCCTCCCCTTCAGTCTTGCACAGGTGTACCGGCTCTCCCCTCCAGTCTTGCACAGGTGTACCGGCTCCTCCCCTCAGTCTTGCACATGTGTACCGGCTCCTCCTTTCAGTCTTGCACAGGTGTGCCGGCTCCTCCCCTCCAGTCTTGCACAGGTGTGCCGGCTCCTCCCCTTCAGTCTTGCACAGGTGTATTGGCTCCTCCCCTTCAGTCTTGCACAGGTGTACCGGCTCCTCCCCTCCAGTCTTGCACAGGTGTACCAGCTCCTCCCCTTCAGTCTTGCACAGGTGTATTGGCTCCTCCCCTTCAGTTGTGCACAGGTGTACTGGCTCCTCCCCTCCAGTCTTGTACAGGTGTACCAGCTCCTCCCCTTCAGTCTTGCACAGGTGTATTGGCTCCTCCCCTTCAGTTGTGCACAGGTGTACTGGCTCCTCCCCTCCAGTCTTGTACAGGTGTAGCAGCTCCTCCCCTGGACTGAAATGGCTTCCTCTGATGTCACTGCACACTGTGAACGTCTCACATGTGCATTAGAAGCTGCAGCCAGTCAGATAAAGCTCCAGCTCATTTTCTGGCTGGGGAACATCCAGCATCATCTAGCACTTTCCGCCCCATTCTGACTATTCCTGGCTACGCCCCTTTCATTCATTAGAGCTCACTTCATTTCCTGGCTGGAAACCCAAGAACAAATGTGACATATTGCAGATTGCCAGTCCTCAGAAGTGGTAGCTGCATTAGTTTTCTTTTTTTCAGGCTGATTTTTCACCTGGTGATCCTGCCAGTAACAAATTCCTGTCCTAGGGTGACAATGCTCACCCACCATGCTGCATTTATAGAGTGGCAGTGTTGTAGGACAAGACTACAGAACACCCCCCCTCTTCTCCATATCATAGGGGATGTTTAGTAGTTCACAGACAGACCTGACAACAATGTATCTGATAAGGTCAGCGGACACAGAGAGCACAGGAATTACTAGCTCACTACATTTCTGGCAGGATCAGCGGGTATTTTGTGCACCTATAGAACAGATATAAGAAGACCAATGGTATATTCGGCCGGCCAATGGCGAGCAATCAAAAGATGTTCGTTGTTGGAGTTCCAGGTTCTGCTAAATGTGCCATTCAAAGAGTTTTGTTATATTTGTTATAGCTGTTGATCCTGCCAGAAATCATGGGAGCGGATGACTTCTGTGTCCAAGGAGAAGAGAGAGAAGGGGATGAGGTGGGCTATGAAGAGAAGGAGGGGTTATGAAGAAGGGGGAGGAGCTTAAGGGGGATTATGAAGATAAAGGTGGAGTTGTGAAGGAGGGGGGAGGAGATGAGGAGGGGCTATGAAGAGAAGGAGGGGTTATAAAGGAGGGGGAGGAGATGAGGAGGGGCTATGAAGATAAAGGTGGGGTTATGAAGGAGGGGGGAGGAGATGAGGAGGGACCATGAAGCTGAGGAGGGGTTATATAACAGGGGGGAGGAGATGAGGAGGGGGCTATAAAAATAAAAACGGGGTTATGAAGGAGGGGGAGGAGATAAGGAGGGGCTATGAAGATGAGGAGGGGTTATGAAGGAGGGGGAAGGAGATGAGGAGGGGGTTATGAGGAAAGGGGGAGTGTCCGGACTGGAAGGGGGGGAAAGTGTCTGGATTGGAAGGGGGGGGAAGTGTCCGGACTGGAAAGGGGGGGGGAAAGTGTCCGGACTGGAAGGGGGGGTGAAAGTGTCCGGGCTGGAAGGGGGGGAAAGTGTCCGGACTGAAAGGGGGTGAAAGTGTCCAGACTGGAAGGGGGTGAAAGTGTCCGGACTGGAAGGGGGAAGTGTCCGGACTGGAAGGGGGGAAAGTGTCCGGACTGGAAGGGGGGGAAAGTGTCCGGACTGGAAGGGGGGAAAGTGTCCGGACTGGAAGGGGGGGAAAGTGTCCGGACTGGAAGGGGGGAAGTGTCCGGACTGGAAGGGGGGGAAGTGTCCGGACTGGAAGGGGGGAAAGTGTCCGGACTGGAAGGGGGGGGGAAGTGTCCGGACTGGAAGGGGGGGAAAGTGTCCGGACTGGAAGGGGGAAAGTGTCCGGACTGGAAGGGGGGGAAAGTGTCCGGACTGGAAGGGGGGGAAAGTGTCCGGACTGGAAGGGGGGGAAAGTGTCCGGACTGGAAGGGGAGGAAAGTGTCCCGACTGGAAGGGGGGAAAGTGTCCGGACTGGATGGGGGGGGGGAAGTGTCCGGACTGAAAGGTGGGGGGGAAAGTGTCCGGACTGCAAGGGGGGAAAGTGTCCGGACTGGAAGGTGGGGGGGGGAAGTGTCCGGACTGGATGGGGGGGGGAAGTGTCCGGACTGGATGGGGGGGGGGAAGTGTCCGGAACTGGAGGGGGGGGGGAAGTGACCGGACTGAAAGGTGGGGGGGGGGAAGTGTCTGGACTGGATGGGGGGGGAAGTGTCCGGACTGAAAGGTGGGGGGGGGAAGTGTCCGGACTGGAAGGGGGGGAAGTGTCCGGACTGGAAGGTGGGGGGGGGAAGTGTCCGGACTGGAAGTGGATAAAGGGACAAATATGGCGAATGTGTTTTTATTCCAGAGATGTACTGCATTTTTTTTTGCCTCGACATCCACCATAAATCTGAATGGAGATGCTGCAGTTCCCCTTCTGGGCAGTGGGTGATGCTGGTGAGGCGGGGGTCCCCGGTGATGTCCTGCCCCCCCCCCCCGGGATCAGGGATTTCAGTGCTCTGGCGTGTTTGTTTGCATGTTTATAGTAACGTTACACCCAGACATTGGCTGAGCTGTGTCTATGCATTCGGTCGATCGGCGCTCGGTTGCGGCGGCGGCTCTGTAATGCACCGGCTCGGATTTCTTCTCATCATCTCCCCGGCTCTCGGCTCTGACCTTTTGTTCTCCGTTCTGCGGCTTTTTGAAATCCGCTTTCTTTGTGTACATCACTCTCTCTCGTTGTGTTTGAAATCCTTTTTTTTTTCCTGTTGCGGCTCCTTTCATATTTCAGGCTTCATGTATTAATCATGAGTGTTGGTGAAGGCAGGAACGCCGTCACGCCTAAATTAGTTAGTAAACTCGGTAGGAGCTCCCGCGGCCCGCCATCCGAAACGTGTGTTGGGGGAAGAAAAGGTTCAAAAAAGAGGAAATGAGAGCAATGGAGTCCAGATTTGGGTACCTGATTCCAAAAGGGATGCTGGGAGCTGGAGCGAGCACAAAGGAGGACATCTCTATTAATAAGAGTCATGGGGGGGGGAATTATCTACGAAGAGAGACTCTCTGGATTGAATTTCCTCTCCATGGAGATTAAGGGGGGAAATGATCGCCTTGTATAAAATATAAAAGGCCTCTGTAGTAAACGTGATGAGAGGTCCTTGCAAAAGACAAGGGGGCGCTGTATATCAATGTTTCTCAACCACGGTGCCCTTTGGGTTTCCCAGGGAGGATCAAGCACAGGGGTATCCAAACTTCTAAACAAGGGGCCGGTTTACTGTCCTTCAGACTTTAGGGGGGCCAGACTGTGGCCATCAGAAGCAGAAAATGTCCCGGCCAGGGGCGGACTGATAACTCATGGGGCCCCCGGTCAATAGGAGATCATGGGGCCCCTGTGTCCTTGCTCAAACTCAAAAAAGCCTATGAAAAAGGTACCAAGGGCATCTCATGGGGCCCCCTACAGACCCCGGGCCCTCGGGCACTACCCGAGTTTCCAAATGGTCAGTCAGCTCCTGGTCCTGGCATCAGTTGGAGTAAACATTGGTGTCATTGGTAGGAATTGTGCCCCATCACTGGTGTCATTGGAAAGAATGTGCCCCGTCTCTGGTGATATTGGGCCCCATTGTTTGTGTCATTGGGAGGTATTGTGCCCCTTTGTTGGTGTCAGTGAATAAAGTAGTGCTCCAAGGGCCAGATAAAAGCAAGCAAAGGGCCGCAGTTTGGAGACCACTGCTCAAGCACAAGACCCATTTTGCCCCA
>NW_028318935.1:162500-172500 GCF_062004578.1 Staurois parvus
TGGGAGGGAACCGGAGGAACCCCTGCAGGCACAGGGAGAACATGCAATCTCCAGGTGGTGCTGTGGTTGCGATTCGAACCAATGACCCTAGAACTGCCTCTGCTGCCCCACTGTCTAACTGTTCGGCTGGAAAACCAGCATTTGATCTGTGGGAGTCTCTAAAGTCACCCACTATTAGAATGCAATAGGAATCTGTCATTTTTTTTTTTTCCATTTAACCCACTGGTTGAACTTAAAAAAAACTCTCTGTGTATATACCCAAATTAAGTCTAGTAATCTTTCAATTTGGAGGAATGCAGAAAAGACATGACCTGTGACAGCAAAGATAAGCTACAGGTCTTTTTGCCCTGTGGATAAGATGGCCATGCTTTTAAATGACGGAAGACGATAAACGCTTGTCAGGATCTATAAACCAGTGTCTGTGTTTTTGTAAAGACATAATATGCTAGTTGGCGCTATATAAATACTGTATAAAAATAATTTAGGGAATGACTGAAGAAACTTGAGAATTCAAACTCAGACCAGGGCGCTTCGCTTTAGCAAACTTCAATTACTTGTTAGCAGGGAAAAATTACATGAAATGTGAGTTTGACAGACTTGTTTTCATATCCATACCATCGTTTTCCTTTTCCTGTCAGCCTACTAAGGGTCAACTCCACTCCTCTGATGCCTCAATGACCACCCATAACTAGCCATTAGGTTTGTCCCAAACCCCCCTCAAGCATTCCATCACAAACATTGCCACGGAACTGAAGGTTTGTAAACCCAAGCTGATGTGAGGAGGATCCAGGAAAAGAAAATCGCAGTAAGTACGAGAACACCTTTCCGCATCCTGGACCTCTTCATGTCATCCTACTACAGGACGTAACTAGCAATGGCCAGAAAAATGGGATGGAATACGTGAGGCTGAGACCAGAAAAGAAATGCACTTAATCATTAAATGTGTTTTTTGTTTTTTATTAACACTTGAAGAAATGAAAGTTGCCCCAAGTCATTTGGATGCACCCAATAAGACTTTTAATCTGGAATGGCAGATAAACCTTGTGACGATCGTGGCATCAGACCCCAGCCCTGCTCACCAAACTTGTGACTGAAGGATTAGCCAATCTAAAACCGCGCTGTCATGTGCGTAACAATGCCATGCCCAGCTTCACTCTGCACAAAGATTTTCCAGCTAATGGACCACAATCTGTGTATCTGCAGCCTGGGAGCGATTGTTACTGGGTCAGGTTAATTACACAATTAACCCTTTGCACTGCCACCACCTCCTTTTTGTACAGAGAAAGCGGAAACTCGGCAATATCGGCAATAACACTGATGTTTGAATAATCGGTATACCACTGTCACCGCAGGCAGAGATATACCGAAGTTTAAAACACACACACAGTAGTGCTTTTCAGAGGCAGGGATTCTTAGTTCGCATTAAAGAGCTTTAGAAACAGATCAACATGTTCAGAAAGTAAGATTTAATACTAAAAGGTCAAAAGGGTGCTATTCAAATATTTACAGAAAAAGTTGTAGCCAATATATATAACTATACAGAGAACAATAGTACAGCAAAGAGATAACAGAAGTTTAGAGGGATAAAGTACTTGCCGTCAGCCTTGGGCTAAGCAGATCAGGTTTCATGAGCCAAAAGGATGCCTTATCTCCTAACGTTAGTTCTGATATTAAAAAGGGAGAATCTTCAACTTTTCTCAACTCAGCTTAGCTTTTTCTAGGAACTCCACAGGTTGTCTTCCTGAAGCAGAGAACCAATCTCCTCATTTGGGGAGGGGGTTGTGTAGGCGGGGAGCTCAGGCTATGACCAAAACTCTCACAGTTGATGTCATGGTTCATAACTTATTCTCGGTGCATTTAGCAGCCTTGCCACTAGTAGATTAATATGCAGATGCATCTGTTCAACGGTTAGATATGAAATATGACATATCTGCTTGAATGGTTGAGGAGATATAATGGTCTGCTCTCCTGTATATGCCAACTAGGGGGTGTAATATACCAGGCGACTTGTCTTAAAGTGAGCTGTCCGAATATGTGCTCCCTGTTTATGTAATTATGTCCTATTTGAAGAAATAAAATTATATGGAAAAGTGAGTTTTTAAATGTAAGTCTGTTTTTACGACTACCTGGAATGCCTTTGAGCTCAGTGAAGGACTTGGTTTATGGCTTTACAATATCCCAGATTGAGAAGTTAACAGACATCTAGGCCCCAGCTCGGTTGGAACTTTATAGCCCTGGAGCTCTCCCACTGGGGCCTGTTGCCTTTTTAACACAGACCACATTCCTGAGGGAGAGGGGAAATAGGAGGAGGAAGCCTGATTTGGGAGAGAGATGATACAAAATGGAAGATTCTTAACAAGATGGATGACCGCATCCATCTCGGTGTGCATGATTGCTACAAACGTGTTCAGCGTTCTTCAGCTTGCTGCCTTGCAAACCACCTCAGCTAAAACCCTAGCATAAGAAGCCTATGAAGCCACAATGCTTCTGGTTGAATGTCTCCGAATCCGCTGGAGGAGGAATACGTAAAGATTTATTGGCCAATTGATTTTACCTCCGCTGCTATGAGCATCCTTGGAGGCCTATTCTTTGCCCTCTCTTTGGACCTGAAGGATAGATAAAAAGATTGCCCACCTTCCTGATACTTAAGGTTTGTCTTAAGTAAGCTGGAAGAGAAAACTCTAAATTCAACTTTCTCCACTCATTTTCAGCCTGCTCAGGTGTGAAGGCTGTCAACACTGACTCCTAGTTCATATGGAAAGAAGTGGGCACCCTTGGTAGGAAAGTAGACGCTGAGGATAACTTTTTGTGCCATACATAGTGCTAAGTATTCTTCTCAAACAATTAAACTTTTGTTTCATTAGTCCATAAAACATTTTCCTAGTAGCGTTGCGGTTTGTCAGTGTGCTGTTTGGCAAACTTCAGGCACACAGAAATGTTTGTTTTTTTTTTTTTTTGGAGAGCAGTGGCTTCTTCCGTTGTGTTCTGCCAGGAACACCCTAGCTGTTCAAAGCCTTACATATGGTAGACTCATGAACAGGGATATTTACCAATTTGTGTCCTGTCTTCGAACCTTTAGCTGTTATACGTCTGGTTGTCTTTACCTCATTGAGGATTCTGCATTGTGCCTTGGGAGTCATCTTGGCAGGGCACCCACTTCTAGGAAAAGTAGCCACAGTACTAAACTGTCTCCAGACTATTTGTCTTTTTTCCCCTTTCCCTTGATGCTACTTATGTCTTCAGAGAGCTCCTTTATGCATGGTTCACATCAGCTGATTCTTCTTATGAACTGCAAACCTAAAATGTTTGCGGGTCATTTATCAATCAAAATAGTTCTACCACACCTCCAAACTAATTTCATTAATTGGAATCCAGGTGTGCAAATTATTGACTCCAATTAGCTTTTGTTGAAGTAATTAGTCAATGGGTTCACTTTTTTTTTCCCTCTAGCGGTGATGTTTAACCACTTGGTAACAGCGCTATATCCGAATGACGGCTACAGCGCTGTTACCCAGTTCTGAGAGGGCGTCATATGACATCTTCCCAGAACGTAATCTCCCGCGCACCCAGTGATCTCCGTGATCGCTGTGTCCTATGGACACAGCTGATCACTTGAGGTAAAAGGCCAATCACAGTGACCTTTTACCACGTGATCAGCTGCTTCCAATGACAAAGCAGATCAGAGTAAATAGTTACCGCTTATCGGCATCACCTTCCTCGTGCTGTCATAGCATGAGGAAAGTACTGCCGATAATCGGCAGCTGTCACAGAGCAGATAGGCACTGATCATCAGGGCACTGATGATCACTGCCTTGATGATCAGTGCCGCCCAGCAGTGCTTCACACTAGTGCCCCCCAGCAGTTCCATCCATCAGTGCTGCCCAGCAGTTGCACCCATTAGTGCCCATCAGTGCTGCCAGTCAGGGCTGTCCGTGCCGCCTATCAGTGACCATCATTGCTGCATATCTGTGCCTCCTCATCAGTGCCCATCATTGCAGCCATTCAGTGCAGCTTCATCAATGCACATCAGTGAAGGAGAAAAATTACCTGTTTGCAAAATTTTATAATAGAAACAAAGAAAAACTTTTTTTTTTTTCTCCAAATATTTTGCTTTTTGTTTATAGTGCAAAAAAATAAAACACCCAGTGGTGATTAACTACCACCAAAAGAAAACTCTATTTGTGTGAAATAAATGATAAACATTTCATATGGGTACAGTGATGCATGACCGCGCAATTGTCATTCAAAGGGCAACAGCTCTGAAAGCTGAAAATTGGCCTGGGTACGAAGGGGGTTTAACTGCCCTGTAGGCAAGGGGTTAATGGGTGTGTTCAATAGACATATGAAATTAGAATTGTTTGTGTCTATTGTTGTGACATGGATGAGGATCAAATCACTTTTTATGGCAAATTACTGAAGAAAAACAATTCAAGAGTGTTCACATTCTTTTTCTTACCCCTGTATTCTAGGCCTCTATCCAAGCCCTCTTGGAGAAAATCTAAAACATTAGATATTAAGGGAGAAAGGGGATCCCAATCACCCTTTAAAGCATTAAAGGGTGAAATGCTCCCCAAATGTGAGAAGTGAAATTTGTAGATTGCTTTCTGGACTGTTACAAGGTGTCAGTAACATAATCAGAGATGTTGAGGAAAGTGAAAAGACGGCACTGGACCCGCAGGTACACTCCACTGGTATTGTTATCTTAACGTATTAATGTTGGTGTAAATGATCTGGTTCCTGGGCAGGTGGTTTCTACACCCCAGAGGATCTTCATAGTTTCCCTGGCTTGAAGTGTATTGTAAGAAGAGTTGAAATTGAAGTGCCACATCACTGTTAAGGTCCAGTTACAACTTTATTCCATTAAAAGTCAACGGTATCATTTTGAAGTAGCCAATGTGTTTTGGGGGTCCAAGTGCCCTCTTCATCAGGGCTTGACTGGCAATAAAATGAACAGACCAGAATTAAACTGGACTTACAATGGTATTTAGTGCAGTGTGAATTAAAAACAAAGGCCTAATCAGCAGCTTGTTTGACAGCCAAACAAGCTGCTGATGTAGGGGGCACTTGGACCCCCGGACACTTTGGCTACTTATCAAATTATACCCCTGACTTTAATGGAATAAAGTTGTATCTGGACCTCTTGCCAGTGGTGTGGTGTTTCAATATCAACTCTTATAATTAGAGATGTGTAATTCTTTTAACTGTCCTCTTTCAATCTTCAGGCTCCATCAGATTTAATCTGCTGATGCAAGGATGTACCATGCACTAGCAAACCCACAGTAAGGGAAACCATGGTCTTCCTTGGCAAAATGGAAGGGTTGCTGTTGCCTGGACTTCTTTGCATTGAATCTTCAGCAGCAACAAAAAAATCATAGGAATTGAAGTAAACCCATACACTAGGCAAAAGCTCCACCGGTTTGACAGGGCAGAGTATGCTATTGTGTTCTGTGACCCTGGGAGGTACAGAGCTATTATGGATGACACGTGGCATTTGTCCAAGTGAAATATTTTGAGCCATTATCCTCAAAAGGGACAGACTCTTAGTCCCCCCCCCCCCCCCCCCAGAGTGACTGCATAGGCTACTGCCGGCTTGTTGTCCAACAATATCTTTACTGCTTTCCATGCAGTGTCAAAAAAGGGTTGGTTCTGAAGAAGATTCCCAGATACTCTTAAAGTTTGCTTTGACAGATGGTGATTTTTTTCAAATGTTTCCTATCCAAAGTGATTCAGAGTTTTGCAAGTCAGAGAAATGTGTTCATTCACCTTCTACTCCTTTCTTCCCAAAATGAGAATATTGTCTAGTTAACGAAAGATTTGCATCCCCTTGGTTCTCAACAACGCAATGACTACAGACAGGATCTTTGAAAAGGTTCTTGTTGCTGTACATAGACCAATATGGAATTGAAACTGGAAATGGGCACCATTCAAAGCAAATATTAAAAAATGTTAGTGTTTTGGGTCTGCCAGCACATGTAGGTATGCATCCGCCAGATCCACAGACGCCAACCACTTCTTTCTTACTACAGAAATAATGGTCTCTAGAGATTCCATTCTGAAAGCCTGTGGTTTGATGAGAGCGTTCACACACTTCACTTCTAGTACTGGTCTGAACCCCCCTGACACCTTTGTAATGAGAAACAAGGGGGAATATACCCCCTACCTTTTTCTTGGGCCAAGACAGGACAAATAGCCTCTTGGCTGACCATTCTACTTATTTCCATAAACAACTGTCTTTCTCTTGGGATGCTGGAATTTTGGTCTCTGCCAAAAGATGTGTGCATTTTATAAACTTGATGCCATAACCCTTGTGAATATCTAGAACCCACTTGTCTGACACAAATTCCATCCAAACTACTCCGAAATGGACTAAGCTTGCCCCTACCAGATGTTCTTGAAAGGGGCAAACTTTCTGAAACTCTCCTCTAACTTTAGCATTCTGGCCAATCTTGAAATTGGATGCTTTAGAAAAGGACTGGCCAGATCTCCAGGAGTGTCTGAAAATACTTCAATCTCAGTCTGTATAACTTAATTTCCTTGAACTGATATCTTGATCTTTAATTTGCACGTAAGGGTAGATATTGTCATCTTCTCTCTTGCGGTAACAACCCTGACTTTATATCACATACTGGTGAAGCGCTTCCAATATGACATAACAAAACAAATATATATCCTCATACCATAACCCTTTATCATAAACACATTCCCCCACCCCCTCCAGTATTCCGTATCATTTTGTGAATGTGCTTTTGAGAAAGCCTACTGGGGCGCAATATATCAGGTGGGCAGTGACTTCATTACCTTATGATATATAGTGAGGAGATACCCATGAGGTGTGATGAAGGGCATGGTGGTGTTTATTCACGCTAAAGAAAGTCATATTTCTGCTCTGACAAGAACTTATATAGAGGTCTCTTCTGTCATAAACCTCACCACTGCCTGTCGGCAAGTATTGTGATCTGAGCCACACATGCGCAGCTCAGACCACATTTATGGCCTGCTCTGTGTGCCGCTGCGATGTGATTCCCATGTGCATGCGCGGGAGTGACATCTCCCTGGCACAGCCGTTCAAGTGACTTAAGATCGCAAACCCTGAAGAACGTAAATATTGGTGAGAAATGCTAATACACTATGATGGCCTATTCTTTCTGAACTCCGGAGGATAATGTTCTGCATGTCTTAAGAGGATGGGGATGGATTGAGTTCCACTGGGAATCCTGTGCTGGAGAGTGCTTGTGGCTATACCTACCCTGGATAAAGGGAAAAAGTTATTTTTACTTGAGGCTTGCCTTTGAACCCAGAGCCTCCTGGTGACTTGCCTGGGCAATCAGAGAGTTCACACTAGATGGCTCAGACAAGACTTTTATTTCATCCAAGGCCCTTCTTCCAGAATGCTCTTCTAGTTCTGAAAAAATAATTCTGTCTCTCATCCTTGTACTTATAATTCCATATATAGATAGATCTAGTATACAAACAAATCTATATACATACATACACACATATATATATATATATATATATATATATATATATATATATATATACATACATACATACATACATACATACATACATACATACATACATACACATAAGACCTGTGCCTGGTAAGGAACTGGAAAAGAAGACTTGCTTTTCAGAAGCTTTATTCAGTGCTCTGGCTGGCTAGTGCTCATGATGGCACCAGAAATAGATTAAATAGAGATGAGAAGAGAGAAAGGAGCATAAATAATGCAGCTGAGCAGACAAACATACTCACAGGGGCAGTGGAGCAAACTGCCCCAGATGGATACAGTGCTAAAAACTGACAGAGTAGGTGCCAGGGGTAGGGCGAATTCAAATTTCTTAATACATTTAGGCCAAAATGTATTCTGCTACATATTTTTGTAAAAAAAAAAAAATCCCAATAAACATATATAGACTTATGTCAGAGCGTCTATAAACTATATAGACTTATGTCAGAACTGATAGTATGTCAGAACTGATAGTATGGCAGCCAATCTGACACTAATGGACGCAGGGGGAACTTCCTGACACTGACATCACAAGTGGCACTAATAGTTATCAATGATACTATATAATGACAATGGCTGGGATGGGGTTAACATCTGAGGCAATCAAAGGGTTAACTGTGTGCCTAGTAATGTGTAAAGTGTTTACTGTGTGGTGTGTTTACTAAGAGATATGTCAGTTTATGTTCCTATACACAGAGCTCTCTCCTGTCACTCGATCCGCCAACCAGCAGGCCTAGGCCGTAAATCATTGGCTGGGACCCAGTGATTGGCATGTGCTGGAGCCAGTGACTGCACAGCCGGATGGGTAGGCATGTGCCCCCTACCCAGAAATGCAAAATCATGTGTGTGTATATATGTGATTCTGTGCAGCCAGCCCATCCGCCTGTGCAGTAAAACTACACGGTGTGGTCAGAAAGTGGTTAATTTGAAGGATTAGGGAATATGCAGTGCATTTCTCAAATATAATCTACTTCTTCAGGAGTCTAGAACAGGTAAAAATATGTGTGTGTATACTATACAGTCATAGCCAAATATATTGGCACCCCTGCATTTCTGTCAGATAATGCACCATTTCCCCCAGAAAATTGTTGCAATTGTAAATGTTTAGGCATTCTCATGTTTATTTCTTTTGTTTGTATTGATATGACACTAAAAAGTGTAGAAACAAAAATACAAATATGACACATTCCACACAAAACCCCAAAAATGGACTGACAAAAATTGGCACCCTCAATTTAATATTTGGTAGCACACCCCTTGGAAAAATTAACTGAAATCAAATCGCTTCCTGTGACCATCAATGAGTTTCTTACACCTCTCTACTGGAATTTTGGACCACTCTTTTGCCAACTGCTCCAGGTATCTCAGATTGGAAGAGTTCCTTTCCCAACTGCTGTTTTGATATCTCTGCACAGGTGCTCTATGGTATTAAAATCTGGACTTGTTGCTGAACAATTCAGTACTCTCCAGCACTTTGTCTTAAACCATTTCTGGGTGCTTTTTGACGTGTGCTTTCGGTCATTGTCCTGTTGTAAGACCCATGACCTCTGACAGAGACCCAACTTTCTGACACTGGGCCCTACGTTGATTCTCAGAATTCTTTGGTAGTCTTCAGATTTCTTAATGGCCATGCACACGATCAAGACATCCAGTGCCTGAAGCATCAAATCAACCCCTAATCATCTGAACCTCCACCATGTGTGACTGTATTCTTTTCTTTAACCACTTGCCTACCGGGAACTTATACCCCCTTCCTTATCAGGCCAATTTTCAGCTTTCACCGCTGTCGCACTTTGAATGACAATTACGTGGTCATGCAACATTGTACCTATATGAAATTTTTATTTTTTTTCTCACAAATAGAGCTCTTTTGGTAGTATTTACTCAGCGCTGTGTGTTTTTAGTTTTTGCACTATAAACAAAAAAAGAGCAAAAAAAAAATTTGTTTCTATTATAACATTTAGCAAACAGGTAATTTTTCTCCTTCACTGATGTGCGTTGATGAGGCTGCACTGGTAGGCGGCACTGATAGGCAGCACTGATAAATGGCACTGACTGGCGGCACTGCTGGGCACAGGTGGGCGGCACTACTGGGCACTTGTGGGCGGAACTGGTGGGTGGCACTGCTGGGCACCGATCATCAGGGCACCGATCATCAGTGCCCTGATTATTGGTGCCGATCCCTGCTCTGACAACTGCCGGTTCTCGGCAGTACTTTCCTCACGCTCTGACAGCGTGAGGAAAGTGCAGCCGAGAACTGGTAATTGCATTTCCCGATGATCAGCATGTCATTGGACACGGCTGATCACATGTAAAAGGCCACTGTGATTGTCCTTTTACCACATCACGTGATCAGCTGTTTCCGTAGGACACAGCAATCATGGAGATCGGTAGGTGCGTGCCCCTGGGTGTGCACAGGAGAGCGCATTCTGAGAGGACGTCATATGATGGCCTCCCAGAACTGTCCGGCCGCAGTGCAGCCATCATTT